>NW_024404594.1:0-65736 GCF_905171775.1 Rana temporaria | reverse complement strand
AACAGGAAGTGAGGATTTCTCAGAAGAAATAATGACAGTTAAAAGCAAAATGAAAAGATGAGGTAAGTGAAGGAGGACTGCACTGAGGTAAAGGGAGATATTTTGGGGGGAAAAAAATCCTTTACAACCCCTTTAAGTCTACAGAAAGTATTTATCTTTTCCCAGGAATCAGAACTCTATACGGAGAAAAGTAACAAGTTTCGTCTCTTACCTTGACCAGGTGCGGTGCATCGTGCCGGTTGAGCTGGAATAGAGGGAGTTGGTCTCGGCAAGCTATCCAGGAATGCTTTATTACCTTCTCTGCCGTGTATCGCTGATGAGGATCAACGTGGAGCAAGTGAGAGAGCAAATCCTGCAACCATCAAACAGGAGAAATTAAGAGATGTCATGAATATCCGTACTGGTGCACGGCCCCTGGGGGCCACCGCTTTACACTGGGTGCTGCAGAGTTCAGCTGTGCAATTTGAAGATTATAATCCATTACAGTCTAATCAGGCAATTGATTGCACAACCAACGTCTGCCGGGCCCGGTGGCCGGTAAGAAGGCGCATGCACATCTGGACCTCAAAAGAGGGATTTCAGAAATACAAAATAATTTCATAGAACATTTATAATTTCATGTCCACCAGTAGGGGGAGGTAGCAGGTAGCCTGGTAGCACAAGCCGCAGTCAGTCATACACAGGCAGCCAACAAGTATGCAGGCAGTGTTAGGGATCTTAGAAAGTGTGTCATGGGCGCGCATGTTTATCGGTGAAAGAAATATTTTACACACCATGAAATAAAAAGAAACCCAAACCTGTAGAGTTCCCTTTTAGAGAGGTCACCAGAAGTCCAGTGATTGGTGGAGAAGCAGAGCTCCGCCTACCTTTGCAGCGTCAGACACGGTGTCCCAGTTGCCTCCGCTCAACGAAAAGTTCCCTCTTCCTATTCGCAGTAAGATTTCCTCCGGCGTGTCGTTTGGGCCGTTGGCGAACGGTGTGTACCTTAAAGAGCGGGAGAGTCACATGATGCGGAATGTCCAACGACATAAGAGCAATTCCACCACATTTGGAATGTTTCCATTTTCATGGGTGTGGCGCAGGATTACACCCCTCCCCTGGCACCACTACCACCACCCACACAAACACCACCCACACAAACACCACCCACACAACTACCACCCACACAACTACCACCCACACAACTACCACCCACACAACTACCACCCACACAACTACCACCCACACAACTACCACCCACACAACTACCACCCACACAAACACCACCCACACAAACACCACCCACACAAACACCACCCACACAAACACCACCCACACAAACACCACCCACACAAACAACACCACCCACACAAACAACACCACCCACACAAACAACACCACCCACACAAACACCACCCACACAAACACCACCCACACAAACAACACCACCCACACAAACAACACCACCCACACAAACACCGCCCACACAAACACCACCCACAACTACCACCCACACAAACACCACCCACACAAACACCACTCACACAAACACCACTCACACAAACACCACCCACACAAACACCACCCACACAAACACCACCCACACAAACACCACCCACACAAACACCACCCACACAAACACCACCCACACAAACACCACTCACACAAACACCACCCACACAAACAACACCACCCACACAAACAACACCACCCACACAAACACCACCCACACAAACACCACCCACACAAACACCACCCACACAAACACCACTCACACAAAACACCACTCACACAAACAACACCACCCACACAAACAACACCACCCACACAAACAACACCACACAAACAACACCACCCACACAAACACCACCCACACAAAACACCACCCACACAAACACCACTCACACAAACAACACCACCCACACAAACACCACCCACACAAACACCACCACAACTACCACCCACACAAACACCACCCACACAAACACCACCCACACAAACACCACTCACACAAACACCACTCACACAAACACCACCCACACAAACACCACCCACACAAACACCACCCACACAACTACCACCCACACAAACACCACCCACACAAACACCACCCACACAAACACCACCCACACAAACACCACCCACACAAACACCACCCACACAAACACCCTCACACAAACACCACTCACACAAACACCACCCACACAAACACCACCCACACAAACACCACCCACACAACTACCACCCACACAACTACCACCCACACAACTACCACCCACACAAACACCACCCACACAAACACCACCCACACAAACACCACCCACACAAACACCACCCAGATCTTATATGTCGCATTTTTCTTGATATAAAATACCATTATTTTGTACCTAATAAAAAAGTTTGTAAACAAAAAGATTAAGAATTGCCATCTTCATGGATTGCTTACAAATTGGCCAGAGACAGCCAGGCAGCCAGCATTTCCAGGTGGTCAGGCATCCCCCATTGTTCTCAATGGACTGGTTTCCATAAAAAGGGACAACAGGAAATAGTCGCCTGTGTTGAGCAACAGTAAGTTCAGAATAAGACCGACTTACCCGGCCAGCATAGTATAAAGCAGCACTCCGAGACTCCAGATATCGCAGGCAGCGTCATAGCCTTGTCTCATCAGGACCTGCAATCACACAATAGCGGGATGTCACACTCTGCAGGAACATTCCTCATCTACACTCCACACCAGGGGTAAGGCAGCAATGTCACTCCTGTCAGAAGGAGCAGCAGCCAGAGAGAGGATCCAGCTTTCTCCTCCCTCCTGCAGGGGGCGATACATCCAGGGCTGTACTATTGAATGGGCATACCTGGGCACTACCCTGGGGCCCCAGGTGCATGGGGGCCCCTGATTAGGGCCAGGACAGGGGTGGGCGCTGTGTGTTGGGTGGTGCACTGGCAATTTGGCTGCTCCTCTTTGACAGGAGTAACTGCAATGTCACTCCTGTCAAAAGGAGCAGCAGCTGGAGAGAGGATCCAGCTTCCTCCTCCCTCCTGCAGGGGGCAGAAGACAGCCGGCACTGAGACTGAGAACTCACCTCAGTCTCAGTGCGAGAGCTGCCCATCAAATGCTCTCTGAAGAACGATTAAAATGCTCTTCAGCATGAGTGCTCAACCTGTGGCCCTCCAGCTATTGCGGAACTACAAGTCCCATGAGGCATTGCATGGCTGACAGTTACAAGCATGACTCCCAAAGTCATGATGGGACTTGTAGTTCCACAACAGCTGTGGGCCACAGGTTAAGCACCCATGCGCTTCAGAAACCAAAGCACAAGTGAACTAGCCAACTAGAGAGCAGAGTGGGCAGGAGGTCTCCTTTACAATGACAGGTCCACTTTAACTAGCTTTATTCACACAACAGTAATAGAAGAGCTCACTAGGGCCCCTATCAAACAAAACATTGAAGGGGGGGGGGTCACAATTCTCATCACCTCAGGGGCCACGAAGTTGGCCGTATAACATGGAGTCAGCAGCAGCCCGTTGTCTCCTCTCAGCTGCTTGGCAAAGCCAAAGTCACATATTCGTATGGAGTCTGCGTTGCTGGAATCGTCCATGTAGAGGATATTACTGGGCTTCAGGTCTCGATGAACCACCTGTCAGAGAAAAGAGAACCTGTTATATACAGAGAGAAGAAGTGATCCTCATATAGAGAGATACAGAACACCAGCACAGGACCTGCAGAAAAATCTCATGCAGTGTATGGGGTGCTCAACCTGCGGTCCTCCAGGCTGTTACAGGACTACAAGTCCCATGGTGCATTGCAAGGCCGACCGTTACAGGTAGGGTTGCACTGATACCGAGCATTTGCCCGAGTACTAGTAACTCTGGAAAATGCTCCGATGCTTAATCTGACAGCAACTTCTCCTCCTCCTCTCCCTCCCGCGGTCAGCTGCTTTATTGAACTCTATACAGGGATATCAGTGATTGTAACTCCTCCCCAGCGCCGCACCGATCACCCGACAGTCCCCCTCCCTGCTCCCCCGGCCCCCCTCCGTGCTCAGAGGAAGGAGCTGGTAAATGTGTCATTCCTTTTCTGAGTCACTGATCACCGACTCGGCTCATTCATAACTGTGTTTGCTTCAGTTTGTGAATGGAGAGGAGCCTCTGTCTCCTCTCCATTCATCATCTTCAGTGCAGCTGATTATTAACATAAGCAATTACATTTCCCAGATTTTATGTCTCAGTTGGAAAACCACTAAGCCAGGGAGGTTTTCACCTGGTTGGACAGCCGTAGTGGGCAATCTAAAATAGGATCCGCTTGTCCCACATCTTGAGTTTGAAATATCTTGAGTGGAATTGAGCAGAGAGAACCGCCTCAAAGGCGGCCACCATGAAGCCTAGAACCCTCGTACAGAAGCGTGCCAAGGGATGCCTGGTTGACCCGAAAGTCTGGAAGATGGATCTCAGAGAAGAAACCTTTTCCTGGAGAGGAACATTTTGGCCTGGGCCATGTCCAGATCAGCCAAAAAAAACCTCTAAGCAAAGGGAAGGCTGGAGGGCAAACTTCCCGGAGTCGATTAGGCATCTGAAAGTTGGAAGAGAATGGACGGTCTTTTGGATGTGATACCCACAATTGTAATATCATCACCCATAAATGAGGCCTTTCCCGCACCCACAATTGCAGTAATATCAGCACCCATAAATGAGGCCTTTCCCGCACCTATAAATGCAGTAATATCAGCACCCATAAATGAGGCCTTTCCCGCACCTATAGATGCAGTGATATCATCACCCATAAATGAGGCCTTTCCCGCACCTATAAATGCAGTAATATCATCACCCATAAATGAGGCCTTTCCCGCACCCACAATTGCAGTAATATCAGCACCCATAAATGAGGCCTTGCCCGCACCTATAAATGCAGTGATATCATCACCTATAAATGCAGTAATATCAGCACCCATAAATGAGGCCTTTCCAGCACCTATAATTGCAGTAATATCATCACCCATAAATGAGGCCTTTCCCGCACCCACAATTGCAGTAATATCATCACCCATAAATGAGGCCTTTCCCGCACCTATAGATGCAGTAATATCATCACCCATAAATGAGGCCTTTCCCGCACCCACAATTGCAGTAATATCATCACCCATAAATGAGGCCTTTCCCGCACCTATAGATGCAGTAATATCATCACCCATAAATGAGGGCTTTCCCGCACCTATAAATGCAGTAATATCATCACCCATAAATGAAGCCTTTCCCGCACCTATAAATGCAGTAATATCAGCACCCATAAATGAGGCCTTTCCCGCACCTATAAATGCAGTAATATCATCACCCATAAATGAGGCCTTTCCCGCACCTATAGATGCAGTGATATCATCACCCATAAATGAGGCCTTTCCCGCACCTATAAATGCAGTAATATCAGCACTCATAAATGAAGCCTTTCTCGCACCTATAATTGCAGTAATATCATCACCCATAAATGAAGCCTTTCCCGCACCTATAATTGCAGTAATATCATCACCCATAAATGAGGCCTTTCCCGCACCCACAATTGCAGTAATATCATCACCCATAAATGAGGCCTTTCCCGCACCTATAGATGCAGTAATATCATCACCCATAAATGAGGCCTTTCCCGCACCTATAAATGCAGTAATATCATCACCCATAAATGAGGCCTTTCCCGCACCTATAAATGCAGTAATATCATCACCCATAAATGAGGCCTTTCCCGCACCTATAAATGCAGTAATATCATCACCCATAAATGAGGCCTTTCCCGCACCTATAGATGCAGTGATATCATCACCCATAAATGAAGCCTTTCCCGCACCTATAGATGCAGTGATATCATCACCCATAAATGAATCCTTTCTCGCACCTATAATTGCAGTAATATCATCACCCATAAATGAGGCCTTTCCCGCACCTATAAATGCAGTAATATCATCACCCATAAATGAGGCCTTTCCCGCACCTATAAATGCAGTAATATCAGCACCCATAAATGAGGCCTTTCCCGCACCTATAGATGCAGTGATATCATCACCCATAAATGAAGCCTTTCCCGCACCTATAGATGCAGTAATATCATCACCCATAAATGAGGCCTTTCCCGCACCCACAATTGCAGTAATATCATCACCCATAAATGAGGCCTTTCCCGCACCTATAAATGCAGTAATATCAGCACCCATAAATGAGGCCTTTCCCGCACCTATAGATGCAGTGATATCATCACCCATAAATGAAGCCTTTCCCGCACCTATAGATGCAGTGATATCATCACCCATAAATGAATCCTTTCTCGCACCTATAATTGCAGTAATATCATCACCCATAAATGAGGCCTTTCCCGCACCTATAAATGCAGTAATATCATCACCCATAAATGAGGCCTTTCCCGCACCTATAGATGCAGTCATATCAGCACCCATAAATGAGGCCTTTCCCGCACCTATAGATGCAGTAATATCATCACCCATAAATGAGGCCTTTCCCGCACCTATAAATGCAGTAATATCATCACCCATAAATAAAGCCTTTCCCGCACCTATAAATGCAGTAATATCATCACCCATAAATGAGGCCTTTCCCGCACCTATAAATGCAGTAATATCATCACCCATAAATGAAGCCTTTCCCGCACCTATAGATGCAGTGATATCATCACCCATAAATGAGGCCTTTCCCGCACCTATAGATGCAGTGATATCACCCATAAATGAGGCCTTTCCCGCACCTATAGATGCAGTAATATCATCACCCATAAATGAAGCCTTTCCCGCACCTATAAATGCAGTAATATCATCACCCATAAATGAGGCCTTTCCCGCACCTATAAATGCAGTAATATCATCACCCATAAATGAAGCCTTTCCCACACCTATAGATGCAGTGATATCATCACCCATAAATGAGGCCTTTCCCGCACCTATAGATGCAGTGATATCATCACCCATAAATGAAGCCTTTCCCGCACCTATAAATGCAGTAATATCAGCACCCATAAATGAGGCCTTTCCCGCACCTATAAATGCAGTAATATCATCACCCATAAATGAAGCCTTTCCCGCACCTATAGATGCAGTGATATCATCACCCATAAATGAAGCCTTTCCCGCACCTAAAGATGCAGTGATATCATCACCCATAAATTAATCCTTTCCCGCACCTATAATTGCAGTAATATCATCACCCATAAATGAGGCCTTTCCCGCACCTATAAATGCAGTAATATCATCACCCATAAATGAGGCCTTTACCGCACCTATAAATGCAGTAATATCTGCACCCATAAATGAGGCCTTTCCCGCACCTATAGATGCAGTGATATCATCACCCATAAATGAGGCCTTTCCCGCACCCACAATTGCAGTAATATCATCACCCATAAATTAGGCCTTTCCCGCACCTATAGATGCAGTAATATCATCACCCATAAATGAAGCCTTTCCCGCACCTATAGATGCAGTGATATCATCACCCATAAATTAATCCTTTCCCGCACCTATAATTGCAGTAATATCATCACCCATAAATGAGGCCTTTCCCGCACCTATAAATGCAGTAATATCATCACCCATAAATGAGGCCTTTACCGCACCTATAAATGCAGTAATATCTGCACCCATAAATGAGGCCTTTCCCGCACCTATAGATGCAGTGATATCATCACCCATAAATGAGGCCTTTCCCGCACCCACAATTGCAGTAATATCATCACCCATAAATTAGGCCTTTCCCGCACCTATAGATGCAGTAATATCATCACCCATAAATGAGGCCTTTCCCGCACCTATAAATGCAGTAATATCATCACCCATAAATGAGGCCTTTCCCGCACCTATAAATGCAGTAATATCAGCACCCATAAATGAGGCCTTTCCCGCACCTATAGATGCAGTGATATCATCACCCATAAATGAAGCCTTTCCCGCACCTATAGATGCAGTAATATCATCACCCATAAATGAGGCCTTTCCCGCACCTACAATTGCAGTAATATCATCACCCATAAATGAGGCCTTTCCCGCACCTATAGATGCAGTGATATCATCACCCATAAATGAGGCCTTTCCCGCACCTATAGATGCAGTAATATCATCACCCATAAATGAGACCTTTCCCGCACCTATAAATGCAGTAATATCATCACCCATAAATGAGGCCTTTCCCGCACCTATAGATGCAGTAATATCATCACCCATAAATGAGGCCTTTCCCGCACCTATAGATGCAGCGATATCACCCATAAATGAGGCCTTTCCCGCACCTATAGATGCAGTGATATCACCCATAAATGAGGCCTTTCCCGCACCTATAGATGCAGTAATATCACCCATAAATGAAGGCTTTCCCGCACTTATAGATGCAGCGATATCATCATCCATAAATGAGGCCTTTCCCGCACCTATAGATGCAGCGACATCACCCATAAATTAGGCCTTTCCCGCACCTATAGATGCAGCGATATCATCACCCATAAATGAAGCCTTTCCCGCACCTATAGATGCAGCGATATCATCATCCATAAATGAGGCCTTTCCCGCACCTATAGATGCAGCGATATCACCCATAAATGAGGCCTTTCCCGCACCTATAGATGCAGTGATATCACCCATAAATGAGGCCTTTCCCACACCTATAGATGCAGCGATATCACACATGAATAAGGCCCTTCCCCGCACCCACAATTGCAGTAATATCATCACCCATAAATGAGGCCTTTCCCGCACCTATAGATGCAGTAATATCACCCATAAATGAGACCTTTCCCACACCTACAATTGCAGTAATATCATCACCCATAAATGAGGCCTTTCCCGCACCTATAGATGCAGTGATATCATCACCCATAAATGAGGCCTTTCCCGCACCTATAAATGCAGTAATATCATCACCCATAAATGAAGCCTTTCCCGCACCTATAGATGCAGTGATATCATCACCCATAAATGAAGCCTTTCCCGCACCTATAGATGCAGTGATATCATCACCCATAAATTAATCCTTTCCCGCACCTATAATTGCAGTAATATCATCACCCATAAATGAGGCCTTTCCCGCACCTATAAATGCAGTAATATCATCACCCATAAATGAGGCCTTTACCGCACCTATAAATGCAGTAATATCAGCACCCATAAAATGAGGCCTTTCCCGCACCTATAGATGCAGTGATATCATCACCCATAAATGAGGCCTTTCCCGCACCCACAATTGCAGTAATATCATCACCCATAAATTAGGCCTTTCCCGCACCTATAGATGCAGTAATATCATCACCCATAAATGAGGCCTTTCCCGCACCTATAAATGCAGTAATATCATCACCCATAAATGAGGCCTTTCCCGCACCTATAAATGCAGTAATATCAGCACCCATAAATGAGGCCTTTCCCGCACCTATAGATGCAGTGATATCATCACCCATAAATGAAGCCTTTCCCGCACCTATAGATGCAGTAATATCATCACCCATAAATGAGGCCTTTCCCGCACCTACAATTGCAGTAATATCATCACCCATAAATGAGGCCTTTCCCGCACCTATAGATGCAGTGATATCATCACCCATAAATGAGGCCTTTCCCGCGCCTATAGATGCAGTAATATCATCACCCATAAATGAGACCTTTCCCGCACCTATAAATGCAGTAATATCATCACCCATAAATGAGGCCTTTCCCGCACCTATAGATGCAGTAATATCATCACCCATAAATGAGGCCTTTCCCGCACCTATAGATGCAGCGATATCACCCATAAATGAGGCCTTTCCCGCACCTATAGATGCAGTGATATCACCCATAAATGAGGCCTTTCCCGCACCTATAGATGCAGTAATATCACCCATAAATGAAGGCTTTCCCGCACTTATAGATGCAGCGATATCATCATCCATAAATGAGGCCTTTCCCGCACCTATAGATGCAGCGACATCACCCATAAATGAGGCCTTTCCCGCACCTATAGATGCAGCGATATCATCACCCATAAATGAAGCCTTTCCCGCACCTATAGATGCAGCGATATCATCATCCATAAATGAGGCCTTTCCCGCACCTATAGATGCAGCGATATCACCCATAAATGAGGCCTTTCCCGCACCTATAGATGCAGTGATATCACACATGAATAAGGCCCTTCCCCGCACCCACAATTGCAGTAATATCATCACCCATAAATGAGGCCTTTCCCGCACCTATAAATGCAGTAATATCATCACCCATAAATGAGGCCTTTACCGCACCTATAAATGCAGTAATATCAGCACCCATAAATGAGGCCTTTCCCGCACCTATAGATGCAGTGATATCATCACCCATAAATGAGGCCTTTCCCGCACCTATAAATGCAGTAATATCATCACCCATAAATGAGGCCTTTCCCGCACCTATAAATGCAGTAATATCAGCACCCATAAATGAGGCCTTTCCCGCACCTATAGATGCAGTGATATCATCACCCATAAATGAAGCCTTTCCCGCACCTATAGATGCAGTAATATCATCACCCATAAATGAAGCCTTTCCCGCACCCACAATTGCAGTAATATCATCACCCATAAATGAGACCTTTCCCACACCTATAAATGCAGTAATATCATCACCCATAAATGGGGCCTTTCCCGCACCTATAGATGCAGTAATATGATCACCCATAAATGAGACCTTTCCCACACCTACAATTGCAGTAATATCATCACCCATAAATGAGGCCTTTCCCGCACCTATAAATGCAGTAATATCATCACCCATAAATGAGGCCTTTACCGCACCTATAAATGCAGTAATATCAGCACCCATAAATGAGGCCTTTCCCGCACCTATAGATGCAGTGATATCATCACCCATAAATGAGGCCTTTCCCGCACCTATAAATGCAGTAATATCATCACCCATAAATGAGGCCTTTCCCGCACCTATAAATGCAGTAATATCAGCACCCATAAATGAGGCCTTTCCCGCACCTATAGATGCAGTGATATCATCACCCATAAATGAAGCCTTTCCCGCACCTATAGATGCAGTAATATCATCACCCATAAATGAAGCCTTTCCCGCACCCACAATTGCAGTAATATCATCACCCATAAATGAGACCTTTCCCACACCTATAAATGCAGTAATATCATCACCCATAAATGGGGCCTTTCCCGCACCTATAGATGCAGTAATATGATCACCCATAAATGAGGCCTTTCCCGCACCTATAGATGCAGTAATATCATCACCCATAAATGAGGCCTTTCCCGCACCTATAAATGCAGTAATATCAGCACCCATAAATGAAGCCTTTCCCGCACCCACAATTGCAGCAATATCATCACCCATAAATGAGGCCTTTCCCGCACCTATAAATGCAGTAATATCAGCACCCATAAATGAGGCCTTTCCCGCACCTACAATTGCAGTAATATCATCACCCATAAATGAGGCCTTTCCCGCACCTATAGATGCAGTGATATCATCACCCATAAATGAGGCCTTTCCCGCGCCTATAGATGCAGTAATATCATCACCCATAAATGAGACCTTTCCCGCACCTATAGATGCAGTAATATCATCACCCATAAATGAGGCCTTTCCCGCACCTATAGATGCAGCGATATCACCCATAAATGAGGCCTTTCCCGCACCTATAGATGCAGTGATATCACCCATAAATGAGGCCTTTCCCGCACCTATAGATGCAGTAATATCACCCATAAATGAAGGCTTTCCCGCACTTATAGATGCAGCGATATCATCATCCATAAATGAGGCCTTTCCCGCACCTATAGATGCAGCGATATCATCACCCATAAATGAAGCCTTTCCCGCACCTATAGATGCAGCGATATCATCACCCATAAATGAGGCCTTTCCCGCACCTATAGATGCAGTAATATCATCACCCATAAATGAGGCCTTTCCCGCAACTATAAATGCAGTAATATCATCACCCATAAATGAGGCCTTTCCCGCACCTATAAATGCAGTGATATCATCACCCATAAATGAATCCTTTCCCGCACCTATAATTGCAGTAATATCATCACCCATAAATGAGGCCTTTCCCGCACCTATAGATGCAGTAATATCATCACCCATAAATGAGGCCTTTCCCGCACCTATAGATGCAGTAATATCATCACCCATAAATGAGGCCTTTCCCGCACCTATAGATGCAGTAATATCACCCATAAATGAGGCCTTTCCCGCACCTATAGATGCAGTGATATCATCACCCATAAATGAATCCTTTCCCGCACCTATAGATGCAGTAATATCATCACCCATAAATGAAGCCTTTCCCGCACCTATAGATGCAGTGATATCATCACCCATAAATGAGGCCTTTCCCGCACCTATAGATGCAGTAATATCATCACCCATAAATGAGGCCTTTCCCGCACCCACAATTGCAGTAATATCATCACCCATAAATGAGGCCTTTCCCGCACCTATAAATGCAGTGATATCAGCACCCATAAATGAAGCCTTTCCCGCACCCACAATTGCAGTAATATCATCACCCATAAATGAGGCCTTTCCCGCACCTATAAATGCAGTAATATCATCACCCATAAATGAAGCCTTTCCCGCACCCATAAATGAAGCCTTTCCCGCACCTATAAATGCAGTGATATCACCCATAAATGAAGCCTTTCCCGCACCCATAAATGAAGCCTTTCCAGCACCCATAAATGAGGCCTTTCCCGCACCTATAGATGCAGTAATATCATCATCCATAAATGAGGCCTTTCCCGCACCTATAGATGCAGTGATATCATCACCCATAAATGAGGCCTTTCCCGCACCTATAGATGCAGTGATATCAGCACCCATAAATGAAGCCTTTCCCGCACCTATAGATGCAGCGATATCATCACCCATAAATGAAGCCTTTCCCGCACCTATAGATGCAGTGATATCAGCACCCATAAATGAAGCCTTTCCCGCACCTATAGATGCAGCGATATCATCACCCATAAATGAGGCCTTTCCCGCACCCACAATTGCAGTAATATCACCCATAAATGAAGCCTTTCCCGCACCTATAAATGCAGTAATATCATCACCCATAAATGAGGCCTTTCCCGCACCTATAAATGCAGTAATATCACCCATAAATGAAGCCTTTCCCGCACCTATAGATGCAGTAATATCATCACCCATAAATGAGGCCTTTCCCGCACCTATAAATGCAGTGATATCACCCATAAATGAAGCCTTTCCCGCACCCATAAATAAAGCCTTTCCCGCACCTATAAATGAGGCCCTTCCCGCACCTATAAATGAGGCCCTTCCCGCACCCATAAATGCAGTGATATCAGCACCCATAAATGAGGCCTTTCCCGCACCTATAAATGCAGTGATATCAGCACCCATAAATGAGGCCTTTCCCGCACTTATAAATGCAGTGATATCAGCACCTATAAATGAGGCCTTTCCCGCACCTATAGATGCAGTGATATCATCACCCATAAATGAAGCCTTTCCCGCACCTATAAATGCAGTAATATCATCACCCATAAATGAAGCCTTTCCCGCACCCATAAATGAAGCCTTTCCCGCACCCATAAATGAGGCCTTTCCCGCACCCATAAATGAGGCCTTTCCCGCATCTATAGATGCAGTAATATCATCACCCATAAATGAGGCCTTTCCCGCACCTATAAATGCAGTGATATCAGCACCCATAAATGAGGCCTTTCCCGCACCTATAGATGCAGTGATATCATCACCCATAAATGAGGCCTTTCCCGCACCTATAGATGCAGTGATATCAGCACCCATAAATGAGGCCTTTCCCGCACCTATAAATGCAGTGATATCAGCACCCATAAATGAGGCCTTTCCCGCACCTATAGATGCAGTGATATCATCACCCATAAATGAGGCCTTTCCCGCACCTATAAATGCAGTGATATCATCACCCATAAATGAGGCCTTTCCCGCACCTATAAATGCAGTGATATCACCCATAAATGAGGCCTTTCCCGCACCTATAAATGCAGTGATATCAGCACCCAAAAATGAGGCCTTTCCCGCACCTATAGATGCAGTGATATCATCACCCATAAATGAGGCCTTTCCCGCACCTATAGATGCAGTAATATCATCACCCATAAATGAGGCCTTTCCCGCACCTATAAATGCAGTGATATCACCCATAAATGAGGCCTTTCCCGCACCTATAAATGCAGTGATATCATCACCCATAAATGAGGCCTTTCCCGCACCCATAAATGAGGCCTTTCCCGCACCTATAGATGCACGTCATTTTATTCTCAAAAATATTGGCATTGATTTAAAAAAATATATATATAATTAATAAATAAAAAAACAATTGCGATATGTACTAACTTTTATATTATTCTTGTTTAATAATGGCATAGTTGATATAATATACAATATAGATAAAATAAATTAAAAATAAATAAATCATAGAAAAAAAAATGAATACATTTACAATTTTTTTTTTAAATTTAAAGATAATAAAATATAAAAATTGACCAATTTAAAAACATCGTTAAAGGGGAGGTTTACCCTATAAACATTTCTAGCACTGCATCCAGCCCAGTCCTGCATATAAAATGACAGTGACCCTTTTTTTTCCCCCCGTAGATAGCGTAGGGAATCCCACGGGAGTGGGCGTTCCTATCGACATGCCAATTGATTGACATGCTAAACGACGGCGCACACAGCGTGTCACGACTTCCCGAAGGAAGCTCGGGTCGGCTCGGCTCTATTCGGCGCCTGCGCACCGCCGGTGTAAGTAGGGAGGCTCTCTGGGGACCCTGGTGTAAGGGGGGGCTCTCTGGGGACCCTGGTGTAAGGGGAGGGGCTCTCTGGGGACCCGGGTGTAAGGGGGGGGCTCTCTGGGGACCCTGGTGTAAGGGGGGCTCTCTGGGGACCCTGGTGTAAGGGGGAGGCTCTCTGGGGACCCTGGTGTAAGGGGAGGCTCTCTGGGGACCCTGGTGTAAGGGGGAGGCTCTCTGGGGACCCTGGTGTAAGGGGGAGGCTCTCTGGGGACCCTGGTGTAAGGGGGAGGCTCTCTGGGGACCCTGGTGTTAGGGGGGGGGCTCTCTGGGGACCCGGGTGTAAGGGGGGGCTCTCTGGGGACCCGGGTGTAAGGGGGGGCTCTCTGGGGACCCGGGTGTAAGGGGAGGCTCCCTGGTGTAAGGGGTGGCTCCCTGGGGACCCTGGTGTAAGGGGAGGCTCCCTGGGGACCCTGGTGTAAGGGGAGGCTCCCTGGGGACCCTGGTGTAAGGGGAGGCTCTCTGGGGACCCTGGTGTAAGGGGGGCTCCCTGGTGTAAGGGGGGGCTCTCTGGGGACCCGGGTGTAAGGGGGGGCTCTCTGGGGACCCGGGTGTAAGGGGAGGCTCCCTGGTGTAAGGGGTGGCTCCCTGGGGACCCTGGTGTAAGGGGAGGCTCCCTGGGGACCCTGGTGTAAGGGGAGGCTCCCTGGGGACCCTGGTGTAAGGGGAGGCTCTCTGGGGACCCTGGTGTAAGGGGGGCTCCCTGGTGTAAGGGGGGGCTCTCTGGGGACCCTGGTGTAAGGGGTGGCTCCCTGGGGACCCTGGTGTAAGGGGGGGCTCTCTGGGGACCCTGGTGTAAGGGGGGGCTCTCTGGGGACCCTGGTGTAAGGGGGGGCTCTCTGGGGACCCTGGTGTAAGGGGGGGCTCTCTGGGTACCCTGGTGTAAGGGGGGGCTCCCTGGGGACCCTGGTGTAAGGGGGGGCTCCCTGGTGTAAGGGGGGGCTCTCTGGGGACCCTGGTGTAAGGGGGGGCTCTCTGGGGACCCTGGTGTAAGGGGGGCTCTCTTACCACTCTCCTTGGTCTAGTGCAGTGCGACTTAGGAAGTCGTCTCGCCAATTCTGAACTCCCGGAATGTACACGGCCGATAGAGCCGGAACGGATGTGCGCGACCCCCTGTCGTTGCAGCAGAACTCCGTGTGCCTCCCTAAAGATTGACGTACGCCACGGCCGCGGCGTTGTCGGACTGGATCCTGACCGGTCGGCCCTGTAGATCCAGGGACCACCTGGCAAGGCACAGTTTGATCGCTCGGAGCTCCAGAATATTGATCGGTAGGCGGGACTCCACCTGAGTCCATCGCCCCTAGGCTGACTGGGTGCCCCAAACGCCCCTCCCTCCGACAAAATGGCGGCCGTTGCGCATTTAAAAAGACAGTGACACAGCAAAAACACAGTACAGCACAAAGTCAACATAGCACACAAAAAGACCCTGCAGTGAACACACTCAGCCCCCGCTATGCACACAAGCCCAGGTGTATCAGAGACCCCAGAAAAACCCCCCCTCACAGCCGCTACCCAAATGGGAAAGGAGGGAGAGAGGAAAGCAGGGAAAGCCCTCAGTCGACCTCCCAGGGGAAAATTCCAGCCAGACCACTTACCTGAGCAAGGGGCCACTACTTACCTGTCCTGCGACTACCCGGCTGGAGGAATCCCAGACAGAACCAACGTCCGCGAACGGCATGGCTGTCGGCCAGACACACTGTGACAAGGCCATAGAGACCGGTCATATGTGCGCCCTAGAACCGAAGTTCCCCGGCCGCCCCTGGAGCAACGGGGCCCGTCGTGGACGTCCCAAAGCTGAGCTAAAGGCCGGCACACGCTCGATGGCCGAACATGGGGGGACTACAAGAGTCAAGACCCAGCCTGTCACCCAGACGGCTGTTGATAGAAGAATCACAGGATTCAAAAATGCAGGAACAAAAATAATTAAAAGCGAAAAAAATCGCAAGAAAATAAATGTTCAGAGTCCAGGACTCCAGAAGTGCCTGACCTCTCCTGTCGTTAGGCAGAAAAAAACTGAGGGTGCTAGAGCAGGGTGTGGGTTATACCCGGGGGGCCACGCCCCCTGGGAGGAGCTGCACTGAGGAATGTGTTAACACTTAAAGTGCTTTTTTTCTGCCTAAACTCTCCTAAAGGGAAGCGGATATAACCCTACTGTCAAAGGATGCTGTGTCCGTCCATGAACGGAAGAGAAAGATCTTGAGAAAGGCAAGGACGGCGCAGAAGGGGATCCTGCGGATACTTTCTAAGTATCCTAAGAGTCATACTCCCGAATAGATTCAGGGATTTCTGGATATCACTCAAGACATCCATCAAGGGTCCATTTGTGTCCAAAAGCTGCAAAGATCCACCGCACTCTACAAAAGAGACTTTTTTCGCCACATAGTTACATAGTAGGTGAGGTTGAAAAAAGACACAAGTCCCCCCCCTGTGTGTGATGAGATATCAGTATTACATTGTATATCCCTGTCGTTCAGGTGATTATCTAATAGTTTCTTGAAACCATCGATGCCCCTCCCCCGCTGAGACCACCGCCTGTGGAAGGGAATTCCACATCCTTGCCACTCTAACCCGAGCTCCTCCCTCCCCCATACCCGAGCTCCTCCCTCCCCATACCCGAGCTCCTCCCTCCCCATACCCGAGCTCCTCCCTCCCCATACCCAAGCTCCTCCCTCCCCCATACCCGAGCTCCTCCCTCCCCCATTGCTGAGCCTATCATCTATTAGAACCCCCAGGTCCTATTCCATCCTAGATCCCCCCAGAGGTCCCCCCCATACCTGAGCTCGTCCCTCCCCATAGCCAAGCTCCTCCCCCATTGCTGAGCCTATCATCTATTAGAACCCAGAGGTCCCCCCCCCCCCAATACCTGAGCTCGTCCCTCCCCATAGCCGAGCTCCTCCCCCATTGCTGAGAATATCATCTATTAGAACCCCCCAGGTCCTTTTCCATCCAAGATTCCCCCAGAGGCCCCCCCCCATACCTGAGCTCCTCCCTCCCCCATACCCAAGCTCCTCCCCCATTGCTGAGAATATCATCTATTAGAACCCCCAGGTCCTTTTCCATCCTTGATCCCCCCAGAGGTTTCCCCCCCCCCATACCTGAGCTCGTCCCTCCCCATAGCCAAGCTCCTCCCCCATTGCTGAGCCTATCATCTATTAGAACCCCCAGGTCCTTTTCCATCCTAGATTCCCCCAGAGGTCCCCCCCCCAATACCTGAGCTCGTCCCTCCCCCATACCTGAGCTCCTCCCTCCCCCATTGCTGAGCCCATCATCTATTAGAACCCCCAGGTCCTTTTCTATCCTAGATTCCCCCAGAGGTTCCCCCCCCCCATACCTGAGCTCCTCCCTCCCCCATACCCGAGCTCCTCCCTCCCCATACCTGAGCTCCTCCCTCCCCCATACCCGAGCTCCTCCCTCCCCCATTGGTGAGCCTATCATCTATTAGAACCCCCAGGTCCTTTTCCATCCTTGATCCCCCCAGAGGTCCCCCCCCCATACCTTAGCTCGTCCCTCCCCATAGCCAAGCTCCTCCCCCATTGCTGAGCCTATCATCTATTAGAACCCCCAGGTCCTATTCCATCCTAGATCCCCCCAGAGGTCCCCCCCCATACCTGAGCTCCTCCCTCCCCCATACCCAAGCTCCTCCCCCATTGCTGAGAATATCATCTATTAGAACCCCCAGGTCCTTTTCCATCCTTGATCCCCCCAGAGGTTTCCCCCCCCCCATACCTGAGCTCGTCCCTCCCCATAGCCAAGCTCCTCCCCCATTGCTGAGCCTATCATCTATTAGAACCCCCAGGTCCTTTTCCATCCTTGATCCCCCCAGGGGTCCCCCCCCCCCCCATACCTGAGCTCATCCCTCCCCATAGCCGAGCTCCTCCCCCATTGCTGAGCCTATCATCTAATAGAACCCCCAGGTCCTTTTCCATCCAAGATCCCCCCAGAGGTTCTCCCCCCATATCTGAGCTCCTCCCTCCCCCAGTGTATAGATTGCATTCGTATCTTTGCCACCCAAATATACAAATGAAATAACAGATCAATAACCTCCCATCCACACCTTTCCACCCAATGTATTGCAGCAGCCATAGGTAAAACAGAGAACATAAACCCCCAATGGCATCCATTATATTGTTGCCTCATTAGGATTCAGAGTGTGTGGCACTGGGCCAAGCTGGGGTACCCTCTTCTGCTCTTCAATGACTGCAGGGTGACACACTCACCTAGTGCCGGTACAATGGCGTTTAGCACCCACGTACAAGTTCTTCCCTCCCCCACCATGATATGTGAACTACCATAGCAGCATAGGGTTTTTTTTGCACCCCCCAGCCGCCTCTTCTTCCTACCCGTTTTGGCCCGCCCCTTGCACTCACCCCTTGACAGTGCAGGTAGTCCAAAGTCTTGGTGATGGTGTAGAGAACGGCGCTGGCCTCTCGCTCGGAGAAGAACTTCTGGCGGAGTATCCGGTCGAGCAGCTCTCCGCCTTTCATCAGTTCAGTCACAAGGTAAACGTACCGACCATCGTCATCGTACACCTGGTGAAGGTCAGAAGATTGAACGTGATGGATTACTAGTGCTGGAACCCAAGCGTTAGCCAAATGGTAATAATCATCCAATTCATTGAGAAGGGCGGCCCATTCATTGAGAAGGGCGGGGGCGGCCCATTCATTGGGAAGGGCGGCCCATTAATTGAGAAGGGCGGCCCATTCATTGGGAAGGGCGGCCCATTCATTGGGAAGGGCGGCCCATTCATTGGGAAGGGCGGCCCATTCATTGGGAAGGGCGGCCCATTCATTGGGAAGGGCGGGGGCGGCCCATTCACTGAGAAGGGCGGCCCATTCACTGAGAAGGGCGGCCCATTCACTGAGAAGGGCGGCCCATTCACTGAGAAGGGCGGCCCATTCACTGAGAAGGGCGGCCCATTCATTGAGAAAGGACGGCCCATTCATTGAGAAAGGACGGCCCATTCATTGAGAAGGACGGCCCATTCATTGAGAAAGCAGGCTCATTCATTGAGAAGGACGGCCCATTCATTGAGAAAGCAGGCTCATTCATTGGGAAGGGCGGCCCATTTATTGAGAAGGGCGGCCCATTCATTGAGAAGGACGGCCCATTCATTGAGAAAGGACGGCCCATTCATTGAGAAAGGACGGCCCATTTATTGAGAAAGGACGGCCCATTCATTGAGAAAGGACAGCCCATTCATTGAGAAAGGGCGGGCCATTCATTGAGAAAGGACGGCCCATTCATTGAGAAAGGACAGCCCATTCATTGAGAAAGTGCGACCCATTCATTGAGAAGTGCGGCCCATTCATTGAGAAGTGCGGCCCATTCATTGAGAAAGGGCGGGCCATTCATTGAGAAGTGCGGCCCATTCATTGAGAAGTGCGGCCCATTCATTGAGAAAGGGCGGGCCATTCATTGAGAAAGGGCGGGCCATTCATTGAGAAGGGACAGCCCCTACATTGAGAAGGGACGGCCCCTACATTGAGAAGGGACGGCCCCTACATTGAGAAAGGGCGGGCCATTCATTGAGAAAGGGCGGGGCCATTCATTGAGAAAGGGCGGGGCCATTCATTGAGAAAGGGCAGGGGCCATTCATTGAGAAAGGGCGGGGCCGGTCTGTAGAGCAATTGGAATACATTTGTATCTGAACTACTAACTCTTGTGAGACTTCAATCCCAGACCCACCTCAGAGCTCAGGATGGGGGGTTGGGGGAAGATGAGGGGGTCGGGGGTCACTTACGTCTTTTAGGGTGATGATGTTCGGATGTTGTCCGTACCGCATCAAGATCTCAATCTCTTCCGACGGATCCCTCTTACTCTTGTCGATGATCTGCAACAAAAATCCGCCAACAATGTAACAAACCAGAATAAACGGTCACTAAGACGTTTCACTTTTATATCAAATGAATTCCCGCCAAATGAGATAAAAAGACGACGACGCGTGCAAAGCGCGGCGGAACGTTCAGCTTCTATCGGAGCCTTTTAGAGATCATCATCTGTATCACATTTCCCTAAATCATCTCTCCTACAGTTAGAACACACACAAGGGAACACAGTTAACCCCTTGATCGCCCCCTAGTGGTTAACCCCTTCCCTGCCAGTGACATTTACACAGTAATCAGTGCATTTTTATAGCGCAGATCGATCTATAAATGTCACTGGTCCCAAAATAGTGTCAAAAGTGTCCGACTTCTGTGAAATGGGCATGACCGAAAAAGGTCTGCCGGTCAGCATCCGATGTGTTCTGGTGGGTGGGGGGGGGGGGGATTCTGACATCCCCCTGTCAGAACACAACAGCTCAGCTGGGGAGATTGCCATACCAACATGTTTCGCCTCACCCATGGGGCTTAGTCATGGAGGTGGACCCATGGGCAGGGACGAAACGCACCAGTGGGTGGCCTGGACAGAGCTAGGCTGGGGTTGGTCCTACTATGCCCACCGCTGGGTTGTGGTGATGAGGCTGGTCTCACTATGCCCACCGCTGGGTTGTGGTGATGAGGTTGGTCTTACTATGCCCACCGCTGGGTTGTGGTGATGAGGTTGGTCTTACTATGCCCACCGCTGGGCTGTTGTGATGAGGCTTGTCTTACTATGCCCAACGCAGGGTTGTGGTGATGAGGCTGGTCTTACTATGCCCACCACTGGGTTGTGGTGATGAGGCTGGTCTTACTATGCCCACCGCTGGGTTGTGGTGATGAGGTTGGTCTTACTATGCCCACCGCTGGGTTGTGGTGATGAGGTTGGTCTCACTATGCCCACCACTGGGTTGTGGTGATGAGGCTGGTCTCACTATGCCCACCGCTGGGTTGTGGTGATGAGGTTGGTCTTACTATGCCCACCGCTGGGTTGTGGTGATGAGGTTGGTCTTACTATGCCCACCACTGGGCTGTGGTGATGAGGCTTGTCTTACTATGCCCAACGCAGGGTTGTGGTGATGAGGCTGGTCCTACTATTATGCCCACCACTGGGTTGTGGTGATGAGGCTGGTCTTACTATGCCCACCACTGGGTTGTGGTGATGAGGCTGGTCTTACTATGCCCACCGCTGGGTTGTGGTGATGAGGTTGGTCTTACTATGCCCACCGCTGGGTTGTGGTGATGAGGTTGGTCTCACTATGCCCACCACTGGGTTGTGGTGATGAGGCTGGTCTCACTATGCCCACCACTGGGTTGTGGTGATGAGGCTGGTCTCACTATGCCCACCGCTGGGTTGTGGTGATGAGGCTGGTCTCACTATGCCCACCACTGGGTTGTGGTGATGAGGTTGGTCTTACTATGCCCACCACTGGGTTGTGGTGATGAGGCTGGTCTCACTATGCCCACCACTGGGTTGTGGTGATGAGGTTGGTCTTACTATGCCCACCGTTGGGTTGTGGTGATGAGGTTGGTCTTACTATGCCCACCACTGGGTTGTGGTGATGAGGCTGGTCATAATATGCCCACCGCTGGGTTGTGGCGATGAGGCTGGTCTTACTATGCCCACCACTGGGTTGTGGTGATGAGGTTGGTCTTACTATGCCCACCACTGGGTTGTGGTGATGAGGCTGGTCTCACTATGCCCACCACTGGGTTGTGGTGATGAGGCTGGTTTCACTATGCCCACCACTGGGTTGTGGTGATGAGGCTGGTCTTACTATGCCCACCGCTGGGTTGTGGTGATGAGGCTGGTCTTACTATGCCCACCGCTGGGTTGTGGTGATGAGGTTGGTCTTACTATGCCCACCGCTGGGTTGTGGTGATGAGGTTGGTCTTACTATGCCCACCGCTGGATTGTGGTGATGAGGTTGGTCTCACTATGCCCACCGCTGGGTTGTGGTGATGAGGCTGGTCTCACTATGCCCACCACTGGGTTGTGGTGATGAGGCTGGTCTTACTATGCCCACCGCTGGGTTGTGGTGATGAGGTTGGTCTTACTATGCCCACCACTGGGTTGCAGTGATGTGTAGTATTTGGAACTTCTCTTTTCTGTACAAAGTCCCCTCAACTATGAGGAGCTCCTGCAGGAAGCCCCCGTTCTGTACCTTGACTGCGAACTCCATGTTGGTCGCCCGGTGGACGCAGCGTTTACAGATGGAATAAGAGCCGACACCAATATCTTCCTTGAGGTCGTAGATGTCTATGAACTGCGCCCGGCTTCCGTGGAATTGCTGCGGAGGAGGAGGAGAGGCAAACCCGAGTTACTGCAGAGTGAGGATGAGCTTGTTGGTTAACAGAAGTGCCGTCCAATCCCCTGAAAGCTGAATAGGACTTACCTGTACAATGGGCAGGCTGGTGGTGATGGAGGAGATTTTATGCTCCTCAATGGGGGACGGAGCCACAAAGCTGAAGCCTTTGAAGAGCTGGTGGGCGTTGGCACTGGGGGGAACTCCGGGAGAGTCTGGGGGGGACACCAGGGAGGGAGAAGACGTTACTCTACAGATGTCTATTACTGTCTGCGGTTCAGAAGAGAGACCTCCATACAAGTTCTGTCTCTTTAAAATGTTGCAATTTCAGAAAAATAACGATTGATCTGTCAGAAACTCAATGAGCCCCCAACTTCCTGTAATGAGCCCCCCAACTTCCTGTAATGAGTCCCCAACTTCCTGTAATGAGCCCCCCAACTTCCTGTAATGAGTCCCCAACTTCCTGTAATGAGCCCCCAACTTCCTGTAATGAGCCCCCAACTAACTGTAATGAGCCCCCAACTAACTGTAATGAGTCCCCAACTTCCTGTAATGAGCCCCCAACTTCCTGTAATGAGTCCCCAACTTCCTGTAATGAGTCCCCAACTTCCTGTAATGAGCCCCCAACTTCCTGTATGAGCCCCCGAATTCCTGTAATGAGCCCCCGAATTCCTGTAATGAGCCCCCAACTTCCTGTAATGAGCCCCCAACTTCCTGTAATGAGCCCCCAACTTCCTGTAATGAGCCCCCAACTAACTGTAATGAGCCCCCAACTAACTGTAATGAGCCCCCAACTTCCTGTATTGAGCCCCCAACTTCCTGTATTGAGCCCCCAACTTCCTGTATTGAGCCCCCAACTTCCTGTATTGAGCCCCCAACTTCCTGTATTGAGCCCCCAACTTCCTGTATTGAGCCTCCCAACTTCCTGAAATGAGCCCCCCAACTTCCTGAAATGAGCCCCCAACTTCCTGTAATGAGCCCCCAACTTCCTGTAATGAGCCCCCAACTTCCTGTATTGAGCCCCCAACTTCCTGTATTGAGCCCCCAACTTCCTGTATTGAGCACCCAACTTCCTGTATTGAGCACCCAACTTCCTGTAATGAGCCCCCAACTTCCTGTAATGAGCCTCCAACTTCCTGTATGAGCCCTCAACTTCCTGTATGAGCCCTCAACTTCCTGTATGAGCCCTCAACTTCCTGTAATGAGCCCCCAACTTCCTGTAATGAGCCCCCAACTTCCTGTAATGAGCCCCCCAAACTTCTTGTAATAAACACCCCCCAACTTCCTGTATGAGCCCCAACTTCCTGTAAATGAGCCCCAACTTCCTGTAAATGAGCCCCAACTTCCTGTAATGAGCCCCAACTTCCTGTAATGAGCCCCAACTTCCTGTAATGAGCCCCAACTTCCTGTAAATGAGCCCCCAACTTCCTGTAATGAGCCCCCAACTTCCTGTAATGAGCCCCCAACTTCCTGTAATAAGCCCTCAACTTCCTGTAATAAGCCCTCAACTTCCTGTAATGAGCCCTCAACTTCCTGTAATAAGACGATAATGCCACCTCTTAAAGTTGAAGTTTATTCTGCTTAAATTCGTCCTTCCCTGGTTTCCCCTCATCAACATAATGACATTTTTACGTTAAACCTTTCAATTTTCACATTGAGCAACACAGTTTCCGAGCTATTGCGAGCGTTCTCACGCAAGACTATCAGGATTCAAGCCTCTGGGGTGTGCAGAACCGCATTTGGCCAGAGGTGTCGGAGACACTCGGAGGTGCTCGGAGACACTTGCAAACACTCGGAGGTGCTCGGAGACATGTCATCCCATCAGTGATCGGTGGATAGGTGACCCCCAGACGACGCTCTTGTCAGCTCTCACCCTCCACCTGAATTCTCAGTTTATACCGGACGAGATCGACTTGTTACAATGTTGAAAGAGAATTAAAATCAACAAACCTTTCGGCGTTTTGGCTGTGAACTCCGGATCAAAACAGAACGTGTCTTCGGGTTTTCCAGACGCGGGTTTAAAAGGGGGTTGGATTTCTTGCCGGTACAGCTTCTAAAAACAGAGAAGAGGAGAAAGTCAGACAAAGGAGGAGATCAGCACAATAAAGGAACCTCTGTGGAGGAGACCTTCATCTCCGATGTCCTCCTAGAAATCTACACATTGTAGAGTACAGGCTGCTCTGTGTAACAACACGGCTGAGGCCCCGGACTCCAGGCCTTCCAACAAGAGGACATCGTACCAAACTCATCATTTCCCGCACACTAAACCACCCCAACTCCAACTCCAGAACCACGCCCAACACCATTCTGTACTCCAGCACCAACCCCAACTCCAGGATTGTGCCCAACTCCAGCACCAACCCCAACTCCAGAACCAAACCCAACACCATTCTCTACTCCAGGATTGTGCCCAACTCCAGCACCGAGCCCGACTCCAGCATCAAGCCCAACTCCAGCACCAACCTCAACTCCAGGATTGTGCCCAACTCCAGCACCAACCCCAACTCCAGAACCAAACCCAACACCATTCTCTACTCCAGGATTGTGCCCAACTCCAGCACCGAGCCCGAGCCCGACTCCAGCATCAAGCCCAACTCCAGCACCAACCTCAACTCCAGGATTGTGCCCAGCACCAAGCAAAAAGCCCAACTCCAGCACCAACCCCAACTTCAGAACCAAGCCCAACACCATTCTATACTCCAGCACCAACCTCAACTCCAGGATTGTGCCCAACACCAACTTCAGCACAAAGACCAGCACCAAGCCCAACTCCAGCACCAAGCCCAACTCCAGCACCAAGCCCAACTCCAGCACCAAGCCCAACTCCAGCACCAAGCCCAACTCCAGCACCAAGCCCAACTCCAGCACCAAGCCCAACCCCAGCACCAAGCCCAACCCCAGCACCAAGCCCAACTCCAGCACCAAGCCCAACTCCAGCACCAAGCCCAACTCCAGCACCAAGCCCAACTCCAGCACCAAGCCCAACTCCAGCACCAAGCCCAACTCCAGCACCAAGCCCAACCCCAGCACCAAGCCCAACCCCAGCACCAAGCCCAACTCCAGCACCAAGCCCAACTCCAGCACCAAGCCCAACCCCAGCAATAAGTCCAATTTCCAGCACCAAGCCCAACACCATTCTCTACTCCAGCACCAACCTCAACTCCAGGATTGTGCCCGAGGCCCAACACCAGCACAGATCCCAACCCCAGCACCAAAGCGTTGAAGCTCTTATAGCTGCAAAAAGCGGGCCCAACTCAAATGTGCACACACACACACACACACACACACAATGTAGATAAAACCAAATAAAACAAACAAAAAAAAAACTTACATTCCAGTCAATGGTAGCAAAGAACGGGTGTCGTTTTATCTCCTCTACCCGGTCCAGGCCGGCACCTAGAACAGAGAGATTCCAACCAATGAGGTTAAAGAGCCGCTTTCTGGATGGACAAACGATTCTATATTTAGGATGTATCCGGTTTAGGTTTATAAACCAGAGAAATGGGCGAAACGCGTTGGGTTAATGTTTCTCACCTAATCGGTTTGATGGATTTCGCTTGAACAACATTCTCAGCAGACTCTGCGCTTCGGAGCTCAAGAACTGCGGCATCCCGAGCTTAGACCTGCGGGAGAGGAAAGTGTTAACACACAGGGGCCTGGGGGGGATTTTAAAGGGGGGGGTAAAAAAAAAGATTTTTTGCTACTGGGGTTTTCTGTGAAGTGACACCCATAGAAGTAATGGGGGGGGGGGGCAGTTGTCACCAGGATATAAATGTCACAAGAAGAATGTTCCCATCTTCCAATACGATGACCGGGATGAAGAAGAACCTTCACAGACATCGGAACCTTCCCAAACATAATGAGATCCATTTTATTGTTATTTTCATTCCTATTAGAGAGATTCCGTAACAAAAACTAGATTTCTCCAGAAAAAGCAATAAAGACCCGGCCGAGCTGTGGGGGGGGGGGGGGGGGGGGCAGCAGGCTCCACCTACTTCAGAAAACTACAGGAGGAGGCGGAGACAAGTCCAGTCTCCCTGCACAAGGATAGGGAGCAGAGCTGTGGGAGGGGCCCAGCAGGCTGCCTAAAGAACACTACAGAAAGGGGCGGAGACAAGACTAGCCCCCCCCCCTGCACAAGGTGAGAGCAGACCTGTGGGCAGGGCCCAGCAGGCTCCACCCACTACAGGCTGCCTATAGAACAATACAGAATGGGCAGGGAAAGTACAAGACACGGGCAGGACAAGTACAAGACACGGGCAGGACAAGTACAAGACACGGGCAGGACAAGTACAAGACACGGGCAGGACAAGTACAAGACACGGGCAGGACAAGTACAAGACACGGGCAGGACAAGTACAAGACACGGGCAGGACAAGTACAAGACACGGGCAGGACAAGTACAAGACACGGGCAGGACAAGTACAAGACACGGGCAGGACAAGTACAAGACACGGGCAGGACAAGTACAAGACACGGGCAGGACAAGTACAAGACACGGGCAGGACAAGTACAAGACACGGGCAGGACAAGTACAAGACACGGGCAGGACAAGTACAAGACACAGGCAGGACAAGTACAAGACACGGGCAGGACAAGTACAAGACACGGGCAGGACAAGTACAAGACACGGGCAGGACAAGTACAAGACACGGGCAGGACAAGTACAAGACACGGGCAGGACAAGTACAAGACACGGGCAGGACAAGTACAAGACACGGGCAGGACAAGTACAAGACACGGGCAGGACAAGTACAAGGCACGGGCAGGACAAGTACAAGACACGCGCAGGACAAGTACAAGACACGCGCAGGACAAGTACAAGACACGCGCAGGACAAGTACAAGACACGCGCAGGACAAGTACAAGACACGCGCAGGACAAGTACAAGACACGCGCAGGACAAGTACAAGACACGCGCAGGACAAGTACAAGACACTCGCAGGACAAGTACAAGACACGCGCAGGACAAGTACAAGACACGCGCAGGACAAGTACAAGACACGCGCAGGACAAGTACAAGACACGCGCAGGACAAGTACAAGACACGGGCAGGACAAGTACAAGACACTGGCAGGACAAGTACAAGACACGGGCAGGACAAGTACAAGACACGGGCAGGACAAGTACAAGACACGGGCAGGACAAGTACAAGACACGGGCAGGACAAGTACAAGACACGGGCAGGACAAGTACAGGACACGGGCAGGACAAGTACAGGACACGGGCAGGACAAGTACAGGACACGGGCAGGGCACGGGCAGGGCATGGGCAAGACACGGGCAGGGCAGGACACGGGCAGGGCAGGACACGGGCAGGGCAGGACACGGGCAGGGCAGGACACGGGCAGGGCACGACACGGGCAGGGCACGACACGGGCAGGGCACGACACGGGCAGGGCACGGGCAGGGCAGGACACGGGCAGGGCAGGACACGGGCAGGGCAGGACACGGGCAGGGCAGGACACGGGCAGGGCAGGACACGGGCAGGGCAGGACACGGGCAGGGCACGGGCAGGGCACGACACGGGCAGGGCACGACACGGGCAGGGCACGACACGGGCAGGGCACGACACGGGCAGGGCACGACACGGGCAGGGCATGGGCAAGACACGGGCAGGGCAGGCTGCCTAAAGAAAACTACAGAAAGGGGCGGAGACAAGACTAGCCCCCCCTGCACAAGGAGAGAGCAGACCTGTGGGCGGGGCCCAGCAGGCTCCACCCACTACAGGCTGCCTACAGAACAGTACAGAATGGGCAGGGAAAGTACAAGACACAGGCAGGACAAGTACAAGACACGGGCAGGACAAGTACAAGACACAGGCAGGACAAGTACAAGACACGGGCAGGACAAGTACAAGACACAGGCAGGACAAGTACAAGACACGGGCAGGACAAGTACAAGACACGGGCAGGACAAGTACAAGACACGGGCAGGGAAAGTACAAGACACGGGCAGGACAAGTACAAGACACGGGCAGGACAAGTACAAGACACGGGCAGGACAAGTACAAGACACGGGCAGGACAAGTACAAGACACGGGCAGGACAAGTACAAGACACGGGCAGGACAAGTACAAGACACGGGCAGGACAAGTACAAGACACGGGCAGGACAAGTACAAGACACGGGCAGGACAAGTACAAGACACGGGCAGGACAAGTACAAGACACGGGCAGGACAAGTACAAGACACGGGCAGGACAAGTACAAGACACGGGCAGGACAAGTACAAGACACGGGCAGGACAAGTACAAGACACGGGCAGGACAAGTACAAGACACGGGCAGGACAAGTACAAGACACGGGCAGGGCAGGGTAAAACACGGGCAGGGCAGGACACGGGCAGGACACGGGCAGGGCACGGGCAGGGCACGACACGGGCAGGACAAGTACAGGGCAAGGGCAGGACATGGGCAGGGCAGGACACAGGCAGGACAAGTACAGGGCACGGGCAGGGCAGGACAAGTACAAGACACGGGCAGGACAAGTACAAGACACGGGCAGGACAAGTACAAGACACGGGCAGGACAAGTACAAGACACGGGCAGGACAAGTACAAGACACGGGCAGGACAAGTACAAGACACGGGCAGGACAAGTACAAGACACTGGCAGGACAAGTACAAGACACGGGCAGGACAAGTACAAGACACGGGCAGGACAAGTACAAGACACGGGCAGGACAAGTACAAGACACGGGCAGGACAAGTACAAGACACGGGCAGGACAAGTACAAGACACGGGCAGGACAAGTACAGGACACGGGCAGGACAAGTACAAGACACGGGCAGGACAAGTACAAGACACGGGCAGGACAAGTACAAGACACGGGCAGGACAAGTACAAGACACGGGCAGGACAAGTACAAGACACGGGCAGGACAAGTACAAGACACGGGCAGGACAAGTACAGGACACGGGCAGGACAAGTACAGGACACGGGCAGGACAAGTACAGGACACGGGCAGGACAAGTACAGGACACGGGCAGGGCAGGACACGGGCAGGGCAGGACACGGGCAGGGCAGGACACGGGCAGGGCAGGACACGGGCAGGGCACGGGCAGGGCACGACACGGGCAGGGCACGACACGGGCAGGGCACGACACGGGCAGGGCACGACACGGGCAGGGCACGGGCAGGGCACGGGCAGGGCATGGGCAAGACACGGGCAGGGCAGGACACGGGCAGGGCAGGACACGGGCAGGGCAGGACACGGGCAGGGCAGGACACGGGCAGGGCAGGACACGGGCAGGGCAGGACACGGGCAGGTCACGGGCAGGGCAGGACACAGGCAGGGCAGGACACGGGCAGGACACGGGCAGGGCAGGACACGGGCAGGTCACGGGCAGGGCAGGACACGGGCAGGGCAGGACACGGGCAGGGCAGGACACGGGCAGGGCAGGACACGGGCAGGGCAGGACACGGGCAGGGCACGGGCAGGGCACGACACGGGCAGGGCACGACACGGGCAGGGCACGGGCAGGGCACGGGCAGGGCACGGGCAAGACACGGGCAGGGCAGGACACGGGCAGGGCAGGACACGGGCAGGGCAGGACACGGGCAGGGCAGGACACGGGCAGGGCAGGACACGGGCAGGGCAGGACACGGGCAGGGCAGGACACGGGCAGGTCACGGGCAGGGCAGGACACGGGCAGGGCAGGACACGGGCAGGGCAGGACACGGGCAGGGCAGGACACGGGCAGGGCAGGACACGGGCAGGGCAGGACACGGGCAGGGCAGGACACAGGCAGGACACGACACGGGCAGGGCAGGACACGGGCAGGGCAGGACACGGGCAGGGCAGGACACGGGCAGGGCAGGACACGGGCAGGACACGGCCAGGGCAGGACAGGGCCAGGACAGGACACGGACAAGACACGGCCAGGACATGGGCAGGACAGGACACGGGCAGGACACGGGCAGGGCAGGACACGGGCAGGGCAGGACACGGGCAGGGCAGGACACGGGCAGGGCAGGACCCGGGCAGGGCAGGACACGGGCAGGGCAGGACACGGGCAGGGCAGGGCAGGACACGGGCAGGGCAGGACACGGGCAGGGCAGGACACGGCCAGGGCAGGACACGGCCAGGACATGGGCAGGACAGGACACGGGCAGGACGCGGGCAGGGCAGGACACGGGCAGGACGCGGGCAGGGCAGGACACGGGCAGGACACGGGCAGGGCAGGACACGGGCAGGGCAGGACACGGGCAGGGCAGGACACGGGCAGGGCAGGACACGGGCACGACACGGGCAGGGCACGACACGGGCAGGGCAGGACGCGGGCAGGACGCGGGCAGGGCACGACGCGGGCAGGGCACGACACGGGCAGGGCACGACACGGGCAGGGCACGACACGGGCAGGGCAGGACACGGGCAGGGCAGGACACGGGCAGGGCAGGACACGGGCAGGTCACGGGCAGGGCAGGACACGGGCAGGGCAGGACACGGGCAGGACACGGGCAGGGCAGGACACGGGCAGGTCACGGGCAGGGCAGGACACGGGCACGACACGGGCACGACACGGGCACGACACGGGCACGACACGGGCACGACACGGGCAGGACTCGGGCAGGACTCGGGCAGGGCAGGACTCGGGCAGGGCAGGACTCGGGCAGGGCAGGACTCGGGCAGGGCAGGACTCGGGCAGGGCAGGACTCGGGCAGGGCAGGACTCGGGCAGGGCAGGACTCGGGCAGGGCAGGACTCGGGCTCGGGCAGGGCAGGACTCGGGCAGGGCAGGACTCGGGCAGGGCAGGACTCGGGCAGGGCAGGACTCGGGCAGGGCACGACACGGGCAGGGCACGACACGGGCAGGGCACGACACGGGCAGGGCACGACACGGGCAGGGCACGGGCAGGGCATGGGCAAGACACGGGCAGGGCAGGACACGGGCAGGGCAGGACACGGGCATGGCAGGACACGGGCATGGCAGGACACGGGCAGGGCAGGGCACGGGCAGGGCAGGACACGGGCAGGTCACGGGCAGGGCAGGACACGGGCAGGGCAGGACACGGGCAGGGCAGGACACGGGCAGGACACGGGCAGGGCAGGACACGGGCAGGGCAGGACACGGGCAGGGCTGGACACTGGCAGGGCAGGACACGGGCAGGACATGGGCAGGACATGACCCGTGCAGGGCAGGACCCGTGCAGGGCAGGACCCGGCCAGGGCAGGACACGGCCAGGGCAGGACACGGCCAGGGCAGGACACGGCCAGGGCAGGACACGGCCAGGGCAGGACAAGGGCAGGGCAGGACACAGGCAGGACACGGGCAGGACACGACACGGGCAGGGCACGACACGGGCAGGGCAGGACACGGGCAGGGCAGGACACGGGCAGGGCAGGACACGGGCAGGGCAGGACACGGGCAGGGCAGGACACGGGCAGGGCAGGACACGGCCAGGGCAGGACAGGGCCAGGACAGGACACGGACAAGACACGGCCAGGACATGGGCAGGACAGGACACGGGCAGGACACGGGCAGGGCAGGACACGGGCAGGGCAGGACACTGGCAGGGCAGGACACGACACGGGCAGGACACGGGCAGGACAGGACCCGTGCAGGGCAGGACCCGTGCAGGGCAGGACACGGGCAGGGCAGGACACGGCCAGGGCAGGACACGGCCAGGGCAGGACACGGCCAGGGCAGGACACGGCCAGGGCAGGACACGGCCAGGGCAGGACACGGCCAAGACACGGCCAGGACATGGGCAGGACAGGACACGGGCAGGACACGGGCAGGGCAGGACACTGGCAGGGCAGGACACTGGCAGGGCAGGACACTGGCAGGGCAGGACACGACACGGGCAGGACACGGGCAGGACAGGACCCGTGCAGGGCAGGACACGGGCAGGGCAGGACACGGGCAGGGCAGGACACGGCCAGGGCAGGACACGGCCAGGGCAGGACACGGCCAAGACACGGCCAGGACATGGGCAGGACACGGGCAGGACGCGGGCAGGGCAGGACACGGGCAGGACGCGGGCAGGGCAGGACACGGGCAGGGCAGGACACGGGCAGGGCAGGACACGGGCAGGGCAGGACACGGGCAGGACTCGGGCAGGGCACGACACGGGCAGGACGCGGGCAGGGCACGACACGGGCAGGGCACGACACGGGCAGGACGCGGGCAGGGCACGACACGGGCAGGACGCGGGCAGGGCAGGACACGGGCAGGGCAGGACACGGGCAGGGCAGGACACGGGCAGGGCAGGACACGGGCAGGGCAGGACACGGGCAGGGCACGACACGGGCAGGGCAGGACTCGGGCAGGGCAGGACTCGGGCAGGGCAGGACTCGGGCAGGGCAGGACTCGGGCAGGGCAGGACACGGGCAGGGCAGGACTCGGGCAGGGCAGGACTCGGGCAGGGCAGGACTCGGGCAGGGCAGGACTCGGGCAGGGCAGGACTCGGGCAGGGCAGGACTCGGGCAGGGCAGGACTCGGGCAGGGCAGGACTCGGGCAGGGCAGGACTCGGGCAGGGCAGGACTCGGGCAGGACACGGGCAGGACGCGGGCAGGGCAGGACACGGGCAGGGCACGACACGGGCAGGGCACGACACGGGCAGGGCACGGGCAGGGCAGGGCACGGGCAGGGCATGGGCAAGACACGGGCAGGGCAGGACACGGGCAGGGCAGGACACGGGCAGGGCAGGACACGGGCAGGGCAGGACACGGGCAGGGCACGGGCAGGGCAGGACACGGGCAGGTCACGGGCAGGGCAGGACACGGGCAGGGCAGGACACGGGCAGGGCAGGACACGGGCAGGGCAGGACACAGGCAGGACACGGGCAGGGCAGGACACGGGCAGGACACGACACGGGCAGGACACGACACGGGCAGGACACGACACGGGCAGGGCAGGACACGGCCAGGGCAGGACAGGGCCAGGACAGGACACGGACAAGACACGGCCAGGACATGGGCAGGACACGGGCAGGGCAGGACACGGGCAGGGCAGGACACGGGCAGGGCAGGACACGGGCAGGGCAGGACACGGGCAGGGCAGGACACGGGCAGGGCAGGACACGGGCAGGACACAGGCAGGACACGGGCAGGGCAGGACACGGGCAGGACACGACACGGGCAGGGCTGGACACTGGCAGGGCTGGACACTGGCAGGGCTGGACACGACACGGGCAGGACACGGGCAGGACATGGGCAGGACATGACCCGTGCAGGGCAGGACCCGTGCAGGGCAGGACACGGGCAGGGCAGGACACGGGCAGGACACGGCCAGGGCAGGACACGGCCAGGGCAGGACACGGCCAGGGCAGGACACGGCCAGGGCAGGACACGGCCAGGGCAGGACACGGCCAAGACACGGCCAGGACATGGGCAGGACAGGACACGGGCAGGGCAGGACACGGGCAGGGCAGGACACGGGCAGGACGCGGGCAGGGCACGACACGGGCAGGGCACGACACGGGCAGGGCAGGACACGGGCAGGACACGGGCAGGACACGGGCAGGGCAGGACACGGGCAGGGCAGGACTCGGGCAGGGCAGGACTCGGGCAGGGCAGGACTCGGGCAGGGCAGGACTCGGGCAGGGCAGGACTCGGGCAGGACACGGGCAGGGCAGGACACGGGCAGGGCAGGACACGGGCAGGGCAGGACACGGGCAGGGCAGGACACGGGCAGGGCACGACACGGGCAGGGCAGGACACGGGCAGGGCAGGACACGGGCAGGGCACAACACGGGCAGGGCAGGACACGGGCAGGGCACGTACTCACTTCAGTATCATGTTCATGGTCTCGTTGCGATCTTTCCCTTGGAAGGGGAGCGTTCCCGTCAGCATTTCAAACTGAAAGACACAAAATTAACAAAATTACGTTTTTTTTTGTACAGCGAGAGCGAAGAATTTTTTTTTCTGGGTTGCCATGACGACGGGCGAGGTAAGCGTGTCACTTTGTAAAAAATACACATTTCAAAATCTTGCGAGGAAAAGAGGATTCTGTAACGGGAGAGAATATAAAACGCTAATAGCGGAGCAATTAGTCAGGATGTGGTGAAGTGCGGCCACTTACCGGAGACGGGGGAAGGGGTGTGATGAAGAAATTACAAAGTGAGGATTAATGCGGCACAAACATCGATCGCTCTTCATAGTAATGAATGGAGGGAACCTGAACACCAAACCCCTCCTACAGGAGACAACGACCCCATTCCAAGAGAGAGCTACAGAGCGTCCGGAAAATACTCACAGAGCTTCACTTTCTCCACATTTTGTTATGTTACAGCCTCATTCCAAAATGGATTAAATCCATGATTTTCCTAAAGCATCACAGGCTCCTCCCACGTACATAATTATCACAGGCTCCTCCCACGTACATAAGTATCACAGGCTCCTCCCATGTACACAAGTATCACAGGCTCCTCCCATGTACACAAGTATCACAGGCTCCTCCCATGTACACAAGTATCACAGGCTCCTCCCATATACACAAGTATCACAGGCTCCTCCCATGTACACAAGTATCACAGGCTCCTCCCATGTACACAAGTATCACAGGCTTTTCCTTTTATAAAACATAAAATAAAATTGTAAAAAATAATAAAATTAAAAAATTGTAAAAAATAAAGAAAATAATAATAAAAAAAAACACTGACACGCATAATCAGAGCTCTATATTAGTGCCACTGTCACATAAAAAAAAAAGCATGGGTCTTATAAAAGTATTATGAGGACCTCGGTATAAAGGGGTCCTTCCTGGGGGGAGGGTCCTTCCTGGGGGGAGGGTCCTTCCTGGGGGGAGGGTCCTTCCTGGGGGGAGGGGCATTCCCGCGATAGCACGTCGCTCTCTTTTCTATCTGATGGAATTCAGTTGAAGATTGAACGTACCATAAGAACGCCGAACGACCACCAATCGGCGCTCTGAGTGTGACCTCGCCGGTTCACCACTTCTGGCGCCATATACTCCACCGTACCGCAGAAGGAGTACGCCTTCTTCTCATGGTCCACCGACTCCTTACTCAGCCCAAAATCTGCAAGATAAAGAAGCCCCAATCATCATCATTTTATAGCAGAAAAGTGCAACCAAACCTAGAAAAGTCCCCTCCCCCGAAGATCCGCAAAACCAACATCCCCACAAAAATGTACTTCCCATTCTATACCACTGCTGGGGGTTATTATTGGTCCCTAGTACATTCCATAACAAATTCATTGAAAATAATTAATAATAACCCCCAGCATTAGCGCCAGTCGCCACAATAATACCCTCCAGCTTTAGTGCCAGTCGCCACAATAATAACCCCCAGCATTAGCGCCAGTCGCCACAATAAAAACCCCAGCATTAGCGCCAGTCGCCACAATAATAACCTCCAGCATTAGCGCCAGTCGCCACAATAATAACCCCCAGCATTAGCGCCAGTCGCCACAATAATGACCTCCAGCATTAGCGCCAGTCGTCACAATAATAACCTCCAGCATTAGCGCCAGTCGCCATAATAATAACCCCCAGCATTAGTGCCAGTCACCACAATAATAACCCCCAGCATTAGTGCCAGTCACCACAATAATAACCCCCAGCATTAGTGCCAGTCGCCACAATAATAACCCCCAGCATTAGTGCCAGTCGCCACAATAATAACCCCCAGCATTAGTGCCAGTCACCACAATAATAACCCCCAGCATTAGTGCCAGTCACCACAATAATAACCACCAGCATTAGTGCCAGTCGATAAAATAATAACTAAGTGTGTGAAAGAACCCCAATATAAAATATCCAGTCAGAACATTGGATAAAACGTCAATTAAAAGTGAGTAATATAAAATGACAGAAATACTCATCTACATGCAGATCAAGGTCTGTAACACCCGGACCCTGCACCCGGACACCGGACCCTGCACCCGGACCCTGCACCCGGACACCGGACCCTGCACCCGGACCCTGCACCCGGACCTGGACCCTGCACCTGCACCCAGACCCGGACTTACCTGTTAACTTGATATGTCCGGCTTCGTCAAGCAAAATGCTGAAAATCAAAACAAACATAAAATCACCGATCCGCATCTCCTAAAATACATCCCAACCCAACAAAACCAAAATATCGGGGGAAGGGAGCCGAGGGGCAAAAAGTACTAAATATTTACTATCCTGAATATTGGAGGGAAGGCCGAGAACTCAAAATAAGAGGATGGAGGTCATGTATGTAGATAATAAGAGGACTCACGTCCTCAAGACCTCCATATGTACCCGAGGCGAGGGGCAGAGGCGGCTCTTAGGCAAATCTTAGACATGAGGCCCCACCCACTCCCATAAATGGGAAAAATAATTCAAGTGAAAATTAGTAAAATTTATTTTGCTTAGAATAAAGATCACGATTCTCGCGGCGTAAAATCTTTCACATTATACCAAAAAAATTTGGGCTAAATTTACTGGTCAGTTTTTTTTTTTTTATTCATTAAAATAATTTTTTTCCCCCAAAAAATTGCGACATAAAATATTGCAACGACCACCATTTTATTCTCTAGGGTCGCTACCAAAAATATATATATAATGCTTGGGGGGTTCTAAGTAATTTCGTAGCAAAAAAAAAAAATTTTTTAACTTGAAAACAACTAATATCAGTAAAGGGTTTGGTGTTTAACCACTTCCCCACCGCGGGACGTCATATGACGTCCTTGACTTTCGGGGGGGGGGGGGGAGGGGAGATCGCGATTCTTGGCGATCATTCGTGCAGCTCAGGGACGCGGCAGGAGATGATCGGAGAATTTTACACACCGGATGGAAAATAAAAACAAAAGTGATGGATTTTTTTACTTTACTTTTCAGGCTTGAGGTCCCGGTAGACGATGCCCAGACTGTGCAAATGATCCAACGCCAGTGCCAGCTCTGCCAGGTAGAATTTCACATCCTCCTCTGTAAACATAACCTGATAAGAACTGTATAGATTTACTTCATGTTCTATCATTGAACTCTCATCACACCATCCCCCCCCCCCATCCCCCATCCCCCAATCCTACACAAAGAACTACTTTCCACCAAACATCATCTGCTTTCCACTAACCCATGGGTGCTCAACCTGTGGCCCTCCGACTACAAGTCCCATCATGCCTCTGCCTTTGGGGGTTGTGTTTGTAACTGTCAGCCTGGTAGTTTCTCAGCAGCTGGAGGGCCGCGGGTTGGGCACCCATGCTTGACTAACCAAATCTGAAGAGAGGCGATCAGAGGTGATGGAAGAGATGGCTTCTGCCATGTGGGGTTACATCTACTGAGGATTCATCTCCCCAACAGCTTACTGGCAACCAAAGGCCCAACCAACCAAACACCCAACCAACCAACCAAAAACCCAACCAACCACCCAACCAACCAACCAAACACCCAACCAAACACCCACCCAACCAACCAAACACCCAACCAACCACCCAACCAACCAACCAACCACCCAACCAACCCAACCAAACACCCAACCAAACACCCAACCAACCAAACACCCAACCAAACACCCAACCAACCAAACACCCAACCAACCAACCAAACACCCAACCAAACACCCAACCAACCAAACACCCAACCAACCAACCAAACACCCAACCAACCAAACACCCAACCAACCAACCAACCAACCAAACACCCAACCAACCACCCAACCAACCAACCAACCCAACCAACCAACCCAACCAAACACCCAACCAACCAAACACCCAACCAACCAAACACCCAACCAACCAACCAACCAACCAACCAACCAACCAAACACCCAACCAACCAAACACCCAACCAACCAAACAGCCAACCAACCAAACACCCAACCAAGCAAACACCCAACCAACCAAACAGCCAACCAACCAAACAGCCAACCAACCAAACACCCAACCAAGCAAACACCCAACCAAGCAAACACCCAACCAAGCAAACACCCAACCAACCAAACACCCAACCCAAACAACCAAACACCCAACCAACCAAACACCCAACCCAACCAAACACCCAACCCAACCAAACACCCAACCAAACACCCAACCAACCAAACACCCAACCAACCAAACACCCAACCAACCAACCAAACACCCAACCAACCAACCAAACACCCAACCAACCAACCAACCAAACACCCAACCAACCAACCACCCAACCAACCACCCAACCAACCAAACACCCAACCAACCAAACACCCAACCAACCAAACACCCAACCAACCAACCAACCGACCAAGCAAACACCCAACCAAGCAAACACCCAACCAAGCAAACACCCAACCCAACCAAGCAAACACCCAACCCAACCAAGCAAACACCCAACCAACCAACCAACCAAGCAAACACCCAAGCAACCATTCAACCAACCAAACACCCAACCAACCAACCAAACACCCAACTAACGAACCAACCACCCAACCAACCACCAAACCAAACACCCAACCAACCAAACACCCAACTAACGAACCAACCACCCAACCAAACACCAAACACCCAACCACCCAACCAAACACCCAACCAAGCAAACACCCAACCAAGCAAACACCCAACCAAACACCCAACCAAGCAAACACCCAACCAAACACCCAACCAAGCAAACACCCAACCAAACACCCAACCAAACACCCAACCAAGCAAACACCCAACCAAGCAAACACCCAACCAAACACCCAACCAAACACCCAACCAAACACCCAACCAAACACCCAACCAAACACCCAACCAAACACCCAACCAAACACCCAACCAAACACCCAACCAAACACCCAACCAAACAACCAACCACCCAACCAAACAACCAACCACCCAACCAACCACACAACCAAACATCCAACCAACCAAACACCCAACCAACCAAATGCCCAACTAACGAACCAACCACCCAACCAACCAACCAAACACCCAACCAAGCAAACACCCAAGCAAACACCCAACCAAACAACCAACCACCCAACCAAACAACCAACCAACCAAACACCCAACCAACCAAATGCCCAACTAATGAACCAAACACCCAACCAACCAACCAAACACCCAACCAAACACCCAACCAACCAAACACCCAACCAACCAAACACCCAACCAACCAAATGCCCAAGTAACGAACCAACCACCCAACCAAACACCCAACCAACCAAACACCCAACCAACCAAACACCCAACCAACCAAACACCCAACCAACCAAATGCCCAACTAACGAACCAACCACCCAACCAAACACCCAACCAAACACCCAACCAACCAACCAAACAGCCAACCAACCAACCAACCAACGAACCAACCACCCAACCAAACACCCAACCAAACACCCAACCAACCAACCAAACAACCAACCACCCAACCAACCACCCAACCAACCACCCAACCAACCAAACACCCAACCACCCAACCAACCAAACACCCAACCAACTAAATGCCCAACTAACGAACCAACCACCCAACCAAACACCCAACCAAACACCCAACCAACCAACCAAACAGCCAACCAACCAACCAACCAACGAACCAACCACCCAACCAAACACCCAACCAAACACCCAACCAAACACCCAACCAACCAACCAAACAACCAACCAAACAACCAACCACCCAACCAACCAAACACCCAACCAACCAAATGCCCAAACACCCAACCAAACACCCAACCAAACACCCAACCAAACACCCAACCAAACACCCAACCAAACACCCAACCAAACACCCAACCAAACACCCAACCAAACACCCAACCAACCAACCAAACAGCCAACCAACCAAACACCCAACCAACCAAACAAGCAACCAACCAAACACCCCCCTTATATCAGAGTGGCGCCTGTGGTTACAGTTTATTCTCCATATACAGTCAGGGGGAGGAATGCTGCCTATGACCCCAAGAACATCACCCCTCCCCCCCACCCCTTGGTCATTAATACGGAGTTCCACCACCCCACTGATTGGTCGGGGATCAAATACCTTTTCACTCATTAAAATGCAAATCAATTGATGACTTTTTTGTGTTTTTCGGGATATTTCTGTTGTTATTCCATGAGAGGCGGAGCCGAGAATTCATCTCTCTGATAGAAAACGATCGAAATCCGAAAATGATTCACAAATATAAACTTCCAAAAAAAGCCGCCTTCTGCTAAATGACCTAAATAACGAGGAGGCTAAAAATAGATCGGAGGTGACACGGCGCCGTCATAAACCGAGAGATCCACCACCCAGGCCGGGCGTTCCCCTCCTCCGCCCTCCTATTAATGTTTATAGAAGAGGAGAGATGTACAGAGGGGGCCCCTCCCCCACACTGCTTCATACTATAGGGTGACATGAAATCCTGCAACCTTAGTGACCTCCTATGGCCCCCAGTGTCATCCCGTGATCCCGAGTGACCTCCTATGTACCCCAGTGTCCTCCTGTGATCCCGAGTGACCTCCTATGTACCCCAGTGTCCTCCTGTGATCCCGAGTGACCTCCTATGTACCCCAGTGTCATCCTGTGATCCAGAGTGACCTCCTATGGCCCCCAGTGTCATCCTGTGATCCTGAGTGACCTCCTATGGCCCCCAGTGTCATCCCGTGATCCCGAGTGACCTCCTATGTACCCCGAGTGACCTCCTATGTACCCCAGTGTCATCCCGTGATCCCGAGTGACCTCCTATGTACCCCGAGTGACCTCCTATGGCCCCCAGTGTCATCCCGTGATCTCGAGTGACCTCCTATGGCCCCCAGTGTCATCCCGTGATCCCGAGTGACCTCCTATGTACCCCGAGTGACCTCCTATGGCCCCCAGTGTCATCTCGTGATCTCGAGTGACCTCCTATGGCCCCCAGTGTCATCCCGTGATCCCGAGTGACCTCCTATGTACCCCGAGTGACCTCCTATGGCCCCCAGTGTCATCCTTTGATCCCGAGTGACCTCCTATGTACCCCGAGTGACCTCCTATGGCCCCCAGTGTCATCCTGTGATCCCGAGTGACCTCCTATGTACCCCGAGTGACCTCCTATGGCCCCCAGTGTCATCCTGTGATCCTGAGTGACCTCCTATGGCCCCCCAGTGTCATCCTGTGATCCTGAGTGACCTCCTATGGCCCCCCAGTGTCATCCTGTGATCCCGAGTGACCTCCTATGTACCCCAGTGTCATCCTGTGATCCAGAGTGACCTCCTATGGCCCCCAGTGTCATCCCGTGATCCCGAGTGACCTCCTATGTACCCCAGTGTCATCCCGTGATCCCGAGTGACCTCCTATGGCCCCCAGTGTCATCCTGTGATCCCGAGTGACCTCCTATGGCCCCCAGTGTCATCCTGTGATCCCGAGTGACCTCCTATGGCCCCCAGTGTCATCCCGTGATCCCGAGTGACCTCCTATGGCCCCCAGTGTCATCCTGTGATCCCGAGTGACCTCCTATGACCCCCAGTGTCATCCCATGATCCAGAGTGACCTCCTATGGCCCCCCAGTGTCATCCTGTGATCCCGAGTGACCTCCTATGTACCCCAGTGTCATCCTGTGATCCAGAGTGACCTCCTATGGCCCCCAGTGTCATCCCGTGATCCCGAGTGACCTCCTATGGCCCCCAGTGTCATCCTGTGATCCCGAGTGACCTCCTATGACCCCCAGTGTCATCCCATGATCCAGAGTGACCTCCTATGGCCCCCCAGTGTCATCCTGTGATCCCGAGTGACCTCCTATGTACCCCAGTGTCATCCTGTGATCCAGAGTGACCTCCTATGGCCCCCAGTGTCATCCCGTGATCCCGAGTGACCTCCTATGTACCCCAGTGTCATCCTGTGATCCAGAGTGACCTCCTATGGCCCCCAGTGTCATCCCGTGATCCCGAGTGACCTCCTATGGCCCCCCAGTGTCATCCTGTGATCCCGAGTGACCTCCTATGGCCCCCAGTGTCATCTTGTGATCCTGAGTGACCTCCTATGTCCCTCAGTGTCATCCTGTGATCCCGAGTGACCTCCTATGTACCCCAGTGCCATTTATTGTCCTCCTGTGACTACAAGTGACATCCTGTACCCCCTCCAGTGGTTCTCATCCCTGTCCTCAAGTGCCCCCAACAGGCCATGTTTTCTACATTTCTCTTAGATAAAAATATAGCCGTCCAAAATACCCCGCCACTGATTCCGATCCAAAGAACAGTGTAAAAATAAAAATAAATAAGAAAAAAAATAATAATTAAACGCGCCCCGTCCCGTCGAGCTCGCACGCAGAAGCGAACACATACGTGAGCAGCGCCCGCATATGTAAACGGTATTCAAACTACACATGTGAGGTGTCGCCGCGATCGGTAGAGCGAGAGCAATAATTCTAGCCCTAGACCTCCTCTGTAACTCAAAACATGCAACCTGTAGATTTTTTTTAACGTCGCCAATGGAGATTTTTAAGGGAAAAATGTTGTGGCCATTCCACGAGCGGAGCGCAACTTTGAAGCGCGACATGTTGGGAATCAATTTACTCGGCGTAACATTATCTTTCACAATATAAAAAAAAAAATTGGGCTTACTTTACTGTTGTCTTATTTTTTTTAATTAAAAAAAAAGTAATGTTTTGTTTTTTAAAAAAAAAAAAAAGTGCGCTTGTAAAGTCCGCTGCGCAAATACGGATTTTTTTTACAATATTATTATTATTTATGTATTGTATACATTTTTTTATTATTATTTATGTTTATGTAATATATATATATATATATATATATCTATATTTTTTTTTACATTATTATTATAATTTATGTTTATGTATTTTATACATTTTTTTATTATTATTTATGTTCATGTCATATATATATATATATCTCTATATATTTTTTTTTACAATATTATTATTATTTATGTATTGTATACATTTTTTTATTATTATTTATGTTTATGTAATTTATATATCTATATATTTTTTTTTACAATATTATTATTATTTATGTTTATGTAATATATATATATATATCTATATATATATTTTTTTTTACAATATTATTATTATTTATGTATTATATATGTTTGGGGGTCCGAAGTAATTTTCTTGGAAAAAATAAATAAAATATTTTAACTTTGTAAACAGCAAGTTTGAAAAAGAGGCGCGGTCTTAAAGTGGTTAACTTGGTTTTTTTTTTAATGTAATTTCTATTCTATAACCGTTATTGTCTCACGTTTTCTTTCCTTTTAGTCGCTTGCTGACAAATCACGTACATGTAGGCGATGGGTTATACCGGGTTTATAGCTGGATCTGTCACCCAGAACCCCCGTTAACAACATTCGCAGCCAGCCAGGCTCTGTAAAGTGAAAGCAATCCCAGAAGCCAATTAGCCGCTGGATTGCTTTTACAGGTGTGGTGGAAAATCCTGTATAATAATAATAATAATAATAATAATAACAGTTTGAGGGGTTCCAAGTAATTTTTCTAGCAAAAGAAGATTTTTACATGTAGTCAGAAATGGTCAGGGTGGCGAGGGATTAAAAATCATTAAAGTTGCATTTAAAAAAAAAAAAAAAAAAAACGTTTGGCTGTGCAAATACCGTTTGTGGCATATGGACGGGATCCGCCCACACGCCTGGACCAGCACCCGGGCGCTCAGCCTATTAGCAATTGCAACGACCACTATTTTATTCTCTATTTTATCTATTTTATTTATTTATTTTATTCTCTATTTTATTTATTTTATTCTCTATTTTATCTATTTATTTTATTCTCTATTTTATTTATTTTATTTATTTATTTTATTCTACATTTAATTTATTTTATCTATTTTATTTATTTATTTTATTCTCTATTTTATTTATTTCATTTATTTATTTTTTTATCTATTTTATTTATTTATTTTATTCTCTATTTTATCCATTTTATTTATTTTATTTTATTCTCTATTTTATTTATTTTATTCTCCATTTTATTTATTTATTTTATTCTCTATTTTATTTATTTAATCTATTTTATTTATTTATTTTATTCTCTATTTTATCTATTTTATTTATTTATTTTATTCTCTATTTTATTTATTTTTCATTTTGATTATTTTATCTATTTTATTTATTTATTTTATTCTCTATTTTATTTATTTATTTTATTCTCTATTTTATTTATTTTATCCATTTCATTTATTTATTTTATTCTCTATTTATTTTATTTTATCTATTTCATTTATTTATTTTATTCTCTATTTTATTTATTCTCTTTTATTTATTTTATTCTCCATTTTATTTATTTATTTTATTCTCTATTTTATTCTCTATTTTATCTATTTTATTTATTTATTTTATTCTCTATTTTGTCTATTTTATTTATTTATTGTATTCTCTATTTTATTTATTTTATTTATTTATTTTATTCTCCATTTTATTTATTTTATCTATTTTATTTATTTATTTTATTCTCTATTTTATTTATTTTATCTATTTTATTTATTTATTTTATTCTCTGCTAAAACATTTTTAAAAAATAAAACATTTTATTCATGAATGTGTCTTGTTTATGAAATGACACCACAAAGCTTTGCACAGTAATTTACAAAATGAAAGAACATTTTTTTTTTTTTTCTTTTTTCCCCCAATTTTAAATTTTACAACCACTTGAAGAGCTGCCATTTTTTGTTTACAAGTAAAAAAATCTGTATTTTTTATTTATTTTTTTGCTTGAAAATGACTCGGAACCCCCCAAACATTATCAATGTATTTCTGGTAACAATGTGAAGATTTCGGCGCGGCGCCGCGGAGGTGAACTCCACGTAAAGGTCTTATTTACACTTTCAGATTTCTTTGCGTCTTCCGTAGAATTTGCCTGAAATTGTTTTTTTTGGAAAAATTCCTAAATAAAAAAAAAATCCAGGAGAAGAAGAACATCTGCCGAGTCCGGGCTCTGAGTCCTTCCTGGCAGCCCGCGGAGCCCCCCACCTTCGCTAATCTGTATTCTGCTATAAATGATGTAAATCTCCCACAAGCCTCAGAGTGCTGCCACTGTGGGAGGGGGAGGGGGCGCCGGGGCCTGTTCCTGGAATGACGTCTATGGCGCTGGGTACAGCTGGTGCTGGCTGGTGGCTCGCGGGCATGTGGGAATCAGCGGGCGGAGATTCATCGCAAAGAAAGGAGCCGAAAAACAAAAACCGGTTCAAATAAAATGTAAAGAGATAAAGTGTCCTTCCCTGTGATATCCATGGATGGGGGAGGGGGCACAGCACACCACTGAAGGAGCCACGGCTTGGATCTGATTGGTTGTTATGGGTCACATTTTTCTGAACCACATTTATTAAAGTGGAACTCCACTGTCATTTTGTACTTTAGAGGTTTAATATCAACATTCACCGCCAGGTCATTTCTAAAGGAGAAGTACGGGGAAAGCTCATTCCTGTAACCAGCTTTCAGCAGACAGCAGGCTGAAGCCCGCTGTCGGCTGATGACACAGAGCCAGGCCAAGCTCGGCCCTGGCTCTTTTTGGGATCTCACAGAGCCCCCTCCCACAGCCCAACGCAAAGCCCCTCCCACAGCCCAAAGCCCCCCACAGCCCAACGCAGAGCCCCCCCACAGCCCAAAGCAAAGCCCCTCCCACAGCCCAACGCAGAGCCCCCCCCACAGCCCAACGCAGAGCCCCCCCCCACAGCCCAACGCAGAGCCCCCCCCCACAGCCCAACGCAGAGCCCCCCCCCACAGCCCAACGCAGAGCCCCCCCCACAGCCCAACGCAGAGCCCCCTCCCACAGCCTGGCACAGAGCCCTCCCACAGCCTGGCATAGAGCCCCCCCACAGCCCAACGCAAAGCCCCCTCCCACAGCCTGGCACAGAGCCCCCCCACAGCCCAACGCAAAGCCCCCTCCCACAGCCTGGCACAGAGCCCCCCCACAGCCCAACGCAAAGCCCCCTCCCACAGCCCAACGCAGAGCCCCCTCCCACAGCCCAACGCAGAGCCCCCTCCCACAGCCCAACGCAGAGCCCCCTCCCACAGCCCAACGCAGAGCCCCCTCCCACAGCCTGGTACAGAGCCCCCCCCCCACAGCCCAACGCAGAGCCCCCCCCACAGCCCAACGCAGAGCCCCCTCCCACAGCCTGGCACAGAGCCCTCCCACAGCCTGGCATAGAGCCCCCCCACAGCCCAACGCAAAGCCCCCTCCCACAGCCTGGCACAGAGCCCCCCCACAGCCCAACGCAAAGCCCCCTCCCACAGCCCAACGCAGAGCCCCTTCCCACAGCCCAACGCAGAGCCCCCTCCCACAGCCCAACGCAGAGCCCCCTCCCACAGCCTGGCACAGAGCCCCCCCACAGCCCAACGCAAAGCCCCCTCCCACAGCCTGGCACAGAGCCCCCCCACAGCCCAACGCAAAGCCCCCTCCCACAGCCCAACGCAGAGCCCCTTCCCACAGCCCAACGCAGAGCCCCCCCCCACAGCCCAACGCAGAGCCCCCTCCCACAGCCCAACGCAGAGCCCCCTCCCACAGCCTGGTACAGAGCCCCCCCCCACAGCCCAACGCAGAGCCCCCCACAGCCCAACGCAGAGCCCCCTCCCACAGCCTGGTACAGAGCCCCCCCCACAGCCCAACGCAGAGCCCCCCTCACAGCCCAACTCAGACCCCCCCACAGCCCAACGTAGAACCCCCTCCCACAGCCCAACGCAGAGCCCCCCCCCATAGCCTCCAACGCAGAGCCCCCACCCCACAGCCTCCAACGCAGAGCCCCTCCACAAACAGGCCAGCGCAGAGTTCCCCCCCCCCCACAGCACAGAGCCGCCTCCACAGCTCAGCACAGACCCCCCCTCCACAGCTCCCAATGCAGTGCCCCCTTCACAAACAAGCCAGTGCAGAGGCCCCTCCACATCCCACAACGCAGAGCCCCTCCACAAACAGGCCAGCGCAGAGTCCCCCCACAGCACAGAGCCCCCCACAGCCCAGCGCGGACCCCTCCCCCCCACAGCTCCCAACGCAGAGCCCCCTCCACAAACAGGCCTGCGCAGAGCCCCCCCCACCACCACAGCCCAGCGCCCCCCCCAAAGCACAGAACTCCCTCCACAGCGCACAGCCCCCTCCACATCCCCAAACGCAGAGCCCCTCCACAAACAGGCCAGCGCAGAGTCCTCCCCCCACAGCACAGAGCCCCTTCCACAGCCCAGAGCCAAGCGCAGACCCCCCCCCACGGCTCCCAAGGCAGAGCCCCTCCACAAACAGGCCAGTGCAGAGCCCCCCACAGCCCAACGGAGAGCCCCCCCTCACAGCCCAGCGCAGAGGCCCCCCCCCCCCAGAGCCCAGCACCATTTTCAACCCCTGCATTGGCCTTGAAGGTGTCAGGACCTTAGAATGGTGAAGTGCGGGTGTGCAGAAGCTGTGGGGACCGGCGGAGGATCTGGTAAGTAAATCCTAATTTTCTACGTCCCCCCCCACATAAACAAGCAATTAAGCCTTGCAGTGCCGGCCCAGCTCCACAAGGGATCATTTTTCATTCATTTTTTTCTGTCTGGGAGTTGGACCTTTAAACCCCCCCGGGGTGTATAATGGGGGTCCGGGACACAAAACACATAAAAGCCGAGAGAGAGTTACCTCTTTGGATAAGCGAGTGAAGACGTCTCCGCCCCTGAGGAAGTCCAGAATCAGATATAATTTCCCTTCCGTCTGAAAGGCTGAGGAAGAGAAACATCAACCGGATCGCTCTTCATCCATCAAACACCCCTCTCTACCGATCACCCCACTGACCTCCACCACTCTCCACCGATCCCTCCACCCCTCTCCACCGATCCCTCCACCCCTCTCCACCGATGCCTCCACCCCTCTCCACCGATCCCTCCACCCCTCTCTACCGATCCCTCCACTGACCTCCACCCCTCTACCGATCCCTCCACCCCTCTCCACCGATCCTTCCACCCCCCTCTACCGATCCTTCCACCCCCCTCTACCGATCCCTCCACTGACCTCCAGTGTCCTCCACCCCTCTCCACTGATCCCTCCACCCCTCTCTACCGATCCCTCCACTGACCTCCACCCCTCTCTACCGATCCCTCCACTAACCTCCACCGATCCCTCCACCCCTCTCCACCGATCCCTCCACCCCTCTCCACCGATCCCTCCACCCCTCTCTACCTATCCCTCCACCCCTCTCTAACGATCCCTCCACCCCTCTCTAACGATCCCTCCACCCCTCTCTACCGATCCCTCCACTGACCTCCACCCCTCTACCGATCCCTCCACCCCTCTCTACCGATCCCTCCACTGACCTCCACCCCTCTCCACCGATCCCTCCACCCCTCTCCACCGATCCCTCCACCCCTCTCTACCGATCCCTCCACTGACCTCCACCCCTCTACCGATCCCTCCACCCCTCTCTACCGATCCCTCCACTGACCTCCACCCCTCTACCGATCCCTCCACTGGCCTCCATTCAGTGCTATGGCGACCTGGCGCCTGGGGGGGGGGTTTTTGCGCCCCGGCTTAGAGGGTCATTCTGCATCCCCCTAGGAGGAGGCGGCTACATGTAAGTCAAACAATAGAAGATAGGAGACACTCACCATAGTGCAACTTAACAATGAACGGATGGTTCACCTCCACCAGAATATCGCGCTCCATCTTGGTCCGGACGCGGTCTCTGACTGGTCAGGGAGAGATTTACAAAAAAAATAAATCAAAATAAAAAGGTTTGGTGGGAGGGGAGGGGCTTAGGTGGGCGTTGCCCCTTCTGAATAACAAATTTGGTGACAAAATGGGAGGAGCTCACCTTTCAGAGAAGCTTTCTTTAACACTTTCATTGCATAAAGTTGTTCGGCGTCGGGACCGATCATTTTCCGTACGAGGAAAACCTGCGGGGAAAAAAAGCGTCAGGGCCGGCAACAACCCTCAGCAAGTGTCAGGACCGGCAACAACCCCCAGCAAGTGTCAGGAACGGCAACAACCCTCAGCAAGTGTCAGGAACGGCAACAACCCTCAGCAAGTGTCAGGACCGGCAACAACCCCCAGCAAGTGTCAGGACCGGCAACAACCCCCAGCAAGCGTCAGGACCGGCAACAACCCCCAGCAAGCGTCAGGACCGGCAACAGCCCCCAGCAAGCGTCAGGGCCGGCAACAACCCCCAGCAAGTGTCAGGACCGGCAACAACCCCCAGCAAGTGTCAGGACCGGCAACAACCCCCAGCAAGTGTCAGGACCGGCAACAACCCCCAGCAAGTGTCAGGACCGGCAACAACCCCCAGCAAGCGTCAGGGCCGGCAACAACCCCCAGCAAGCGTCAGGGCCGGCAACAACCCCCAGCAAGCGTCAGGGCCGGCAACAACCCCCAGCAAGCGTCAGGGCCGGCAACAACCCCCAGCAAGTGTCAGGACCGGCAACAACCCCCAGCAAGTGTCAGGACCGGCAATAACCCCCAGCAAGCGTCAGGACCGGCAACAACCCCCAGCAAGCGTCAGGACCGGCAACAACCCCCAGCAAGTGTCAGGACCGGCAACAACCCCCAGCAAGTGTCAGGACCGGCAACAACCCCCAGCAAGTGTCAGGACCGGCAACAACCCCCAGCAAGCGTCAGGACCGGCAACAGCCCCCAGCAAGCGTCAGGGCCGGCAACAACCCCCAGCAAGTGTCAGGACCGGCAACAACCCCCAGCAAGTGTCAGGACCGGCAACAACCCCCAGCAAGTGTCAGGACCGGAAACAACCCCCAGCAAGTGTCAGGACCGGCAACAACCCCCAGCAAGCGTCAGGACCGGCAAGTGTCAGGACCGGCAATAACCCCCAGCAAGCGTCAGGACCGGCAACAACCCCCAGCAAGTGTCAGGACCGGCAACAACCCCCAGCAAGCGTCAGGACCGGCAACAACCCCCAGCAAGCGTCAGGACCGGCAAGTGTCAGGACCGGCAACAACCCCCAGCAAGCGTCAGGACCGGCAAGTGTCAGGACCGGCAACAACCCCCAGCAAGTGTCAGGACCGGAAACAACCCCCAGCAAGTGTCAGGACCGGAAACAACCCCCAGCAAGTGTCAGGACCGGAAACAACCCCCAGCAAGTGTCAGGACCAGCAACAACCCCCAGCAAGTGTCAGGACCAGCAACAACCCCCAGCAAGTGTCAGGACCAGCAACAACCCCCAGCAAGTGTCAGGAACGGCAACAACCCCCAGCAAGTGTCAGGAACGGCAACAACCCCCAGCAAGTGTCAGGACCGGCAACAACCCCCAGCAAGCGTCAGGACCAGCAACAACCCCCAGCAAGTGTCAGGACCGGCAACAACCCCCAGCAAGTGTCAGGACCAGCAACAACCCCCAGCAAGTGTCAGGACCGGCAACAACCCCCAGCAAGTGTCAGGACCGGAAACAACCCCCAGCAAGTGTCAGGACCGGAAACAACCCCCAGCAAGTGTCAGGACCAGCAACAACCCCCAGCAAGTGTCAGGACCGGCAACAACCCCCAGCAAGCGTCAGGACCGGCAACGACCCCCAGCAAGTGTCAGGAACGGCAACAACCCCCAGCAAGTGTCAGGAACGGCAACAACCCCCAGCAAGCGTCAGGAACGGCAACAACCCCCAGCAAGCGTCAGGACCGGCAACAACCCCCAGCAAGTGTCAGGACCGGCAACAACCCCCAGCAAGTGTCAGGAACGGCAACAACCCCCAGCAAGTGTCAGGAACGGCAACAACCCCCAGCAAGTGTCAGGAACGGCAACAACCCCCAGCAAGTGTCAGGAACGGCAACAACCCCCAGCAAGTGTCAGGAACGGCAACAACCCCCAGCAAGTGTCAGGACCGGCAACAACCCCCAGCAAGTGTCAGGACCGGCAACAACCCCCAGCAAGTGTCAGGACCGGCAACAACCCCCAGCAAGTGTCAGGACCGGCAACAACCCCCAGCATGTGTCAGGACCGGCAACAACCCCCAGCACGTGTCAGGACCGGCAACAACCCCCAGCACATGCCAGGACCGGCAACAACCCCCAGCAAGTGTCAGGACCGGCAACAACCCCCAGCAAGTGTCAGGACCGGCAACAACCCCCAGCAAGTGTCAGGACCGGCAACAACCCCCAGCAAGTGTCAGGGCCGGCAACAACCCCCAGCAAGTGTCAGGACCGGCAACAACCCCCAGCATGTGTCAGGACCGGCAACGACCCCCAGCAAGTGTCAGGACCGGCAACAACCCCCAGCAAGTGTCAGGGCCGGCAACAACCCCCAGCAAGTGTCAGGACCGGCAACAACCCCCACCAAGTGTCAGGACCGGCAACAACCCCCAGCATGTGTCAGGACCGGCAACAACCCCCAGCACGTGTCAGGACCGGCAACAACCCCCAGCAAGTGTCAGGACCGGAAACAACCCCCAGCAAGTGTCAGGACCGGAAACAACCCCCGGCAAGTGTCAGGACCGGCAACAACCCCCAGCAAGTGTCAGGACCGGCAACAACCCCCAGCACATGCCAGGACACCGATCGGTGGTAAGTTATGCAGAGGGAGTCGGGCCGATCGGTGTGAGCGGGGGAGGGGCGGATGACTTACTTTTCCAAAGGAGCCCTGACCCAGGACCTTCAGGAGCTCAAACTGCGCGGGGTCCGCCTTCTCACACCCTTCCTTCACATGGTGGGTGATCTGGATCTCCTTCACGTTCCCTTCATCCTGGAGAAACAAACCAATCAGTGACCAGCATGGAAAGAACTCACAGAGCTTCACTTCTTCCACATTTTATGTTACATCCTCATTCCAAAATTCATCATTTTCATCATAATTCTACAAACATCCCATAATGACAACGTGAGAGAAGATTTCTTTTTTAATCTATGCAAATTTATAAAAAAAATCACTGTGTACAGGCTCCTCCCATGTACATAAGCATCACAGGCTCCTCCCATGTACATAATTATCACAGGCTCCTCCCATGTACATAAGTATCACAGGCTCCTCCCACGTACATAAGCATCACAGGCTCCTCCCATGTACATAATTATCACAGGCTCCTCCCACGTACATAAGTATCACAGGCTCCTCCCACGTACATAAGCATCACAGGCTCCTCCCACGTACATAAGCATCACAGGCTCCTCCCACGTGCATAATTATCACAGGCTCCTCCCACGTACATAAGCATCACAGGCTCCTCCCACGTACATAAGTATCACAGGCTCCTCCCACGTACATAAGCATCACAGGCTCCTCCCACGTACATAAGTATCACAGACTCCTCCCACGTACATAAATATCACAGACTCCTCCCACGTACATAAATATCACAGACTCCTCCCACGTACATAAATATCACAGACTCCTCCCACGTACATAAATATCACAGGCTCCTCCCACGTACATAAATATCACAGGCTCCTCCCACGTACATAAATATCACAGGCTCCTCCCACGTACACAAGTACCACAGGCTCCTCCCACGTACACAAGTACCACAGGCTCCTCCCATGTACACAAGTTCCACAGGCTCCTCCCATGTACACAAGCATCACAGGCTCCTCCCACGTGCATAATTATCACAGGCTCCTCCCACGTACATAAGCATCACAGGCTCCTCCCACGTACATAAGCATCACAGGCTCCTCCCACGTACATAAGCATCACAGGCTCCTCCCACGTACATAAGTATCACAGACTCCTCCCACGTACATAAATATCACAGACTCCTCCCACGTACATAAGTATCACAGACTCCTCCCACGTACATAAATATCACAGACTCCTCCCACGTACATAAATATCACAGACTCCTCCCACGTACATAAATATCACAGACTCCTCCCACGTACATAAATATCACAGACTCCTCCCACGTACATAAATATCACAGACTCCTCCCACGTACATAAATATCACAGACTCCTCCCACGTACATAAATATCACAGACTCCTCCCACGTACATAAATATCACAGACTCCTCCCACGTACATAAATATCACAGACTCCTCCCACGTACATAAGTATCACAGACTCCTCCCATGTACACAAGTATCACAGACTCCTCCCATGTACACAAGTATCACAGGCTCCTCCCATGTACATCAGTATCACAGGCTCCTCCCATACTGATGTACATGGAAGAGGTCTGTGATGGGAGGAGCCTGTGATGGGAGGAGCCTGCGATACTCATGCACGTGGGAGGAGCCTGCGATACTCATGCACCTGGGAGGAGCCTGCGATCCTCATGCACCTGGGAGGAGCCTGCGATCCTCATGCAACTGGGAGGAGCCTGCGATCCTCATGCACGTGGGAGGAGCCTGCGATCCTCATGCACGTGGGAGGAGCCTGCGATACTCATGCACGTGGGAGGAGCCTGCGATACTCATGCACGTGGGAGGAGCCTGCGATACTCATGCACGTGGGAGGAGCCTGCGATACTTATGCACGTGGGAGGAGCCTGCGATACTTGTATACAGGGGGATTTCTCTCACGTTGTCATTATCGGGGGGTAGAATGAATTTAAAAACGTTACAACAAATGGCGCCGTTATAGCGAATAGCGAGCTCCCATAGGACCCCTTCATCAGACGTGTGACGAGAGGCTCTGTAACGTTGTAATCGCTGAATTAAGTTTTGGACCCGTTCTGGAGATCCGCTGTGTTCCAGCGGTTCGCGGCTTCGGCGCCCACTTAGATAAATACACCGCCATCTCTACGGGAACGCGTGCGTTGGGAATTTTGCGTTTTGCGAGGAGGGGGCGTGTCTAGGCAGGCCGAGTCACGCCCACGTGTGCTGTTGAACCCCTGTAGCTAAAAAAAAACTGAAACCCAATGAATTAAAAAGGTGGGCGGGGACAATCAGTCTGGGGGAGGAAAGGACTTGGTGGGCGTCGTCCTCCAGCCAGGAAATGGGGCGGGGCTCTGACTTGCGGGGGCGGGCCCATTCCTATACTTACAAAGGGCGACAGCGGCTCCCCCTCATCCATGGGCTCATCCACCATCTTCATACCGTTCACCTGCGGAGCAAACCATCAGACGCGTCATTAGAGGGGGGATTCCTCCCCATCACAGATTCTACATCACAAAAGTACAAAATATTCCCAAAATTTCCCAATTATTTTTCTAAATGATAAAAACACAAAAAATAATAAAAAAATGCAAAATAGTAACAATTATTAGTGACCTCCGCGCCTTCCTCATTAACCACTTAAGGGCCGAGTCTGATTTTCGAAGTTAAACATTTTTTTGTTTTTGCTAGAAAATTACTTAGAACCCCCAAAACATTATATAATATATATTTTTCTCTCTGACACCCTAGAGAATAAAATGGCGGTCGCTACAATTACTCTGTCACACCGTATTTGTACAGCGGTCTTACAAGCGCACTTTTTTTTGGAAAAAATACACTTTATATTTATATTTATTGTATTATTTCTGTATTTTATTTTTATTTATTATTTATTTTATATTTATTTCAATTTTTTTTTATTATTTTATTCATTTTTTGTTATATATTATATTTATAAAGTAGTGAGTGTACAGCTTGTAAAACACACAGCCATTAATGTCTAAACCACTGGCAATAAATAAATATACTTATTTTATAGTTATGTAATTATATTTTATGTTTATATCATGCAAAACAATACCCCCCTCAACCCCACCGTCAATCAACCACAAAACACCCACAGAAACGCTCTACAATCAACAAAGTTCACTCTGGAACCGATCTCCATCGATACCACAAAAAATATCATTGGTGCTTTGAGGAACAGCACATCGCCCAATGATATCATCCCCACCAAACTGCTGAAGGAATGTGCCGACATCCTGGCACCACCCATCACACAGCTTATAAACCAGTCATTTAAGGAAGGCATAGTGCCATCCCTGCTGAAAGAGGGCACAATCCAGCCCATCTTGAAAAAACCTAACCTGGATCCCAAGGACCCAACTCACCGCCGTCCCATAACAGGCCTTAATGTTCTCTCCAAGATAATGGAGAAAGTAGTGGTACAACAGCTGCAACAGCATCTAGATACCCACAATCTACTGGATCCATTACAATCAGGCTTCCGTCCCGGACACGGGACGGAAACAGCATTACTCAAAATATGGGACGATGCCCTCGAGGCCGCAGACGAATCCTGTCTCCTGGTTCTGCTGGACCTAAGCGCAGCCTTTGACACGGTAGACCACAAACTGTTACTGATGCGACTAGCCAAGGTAGCAGAAGTCGCAGAAGGTGATTTACCATGGTTTTCTTCCTTTCTTGAGAACCGATCACAAACAGTTAAATTGGGTTGTTTCATGTCGGAAAAGCGCACGGTGTCATGTGGAGTCCCCCAAGGATCCCCCCTGTCACCGGTGCTTTTCAACATCTATCTTCGCCCTCTCTTTGATATTATCAGTAGCCAAGAACTACTCTATCACTCTTATGCAGACGACACGCAATTGTATTTTCCCATCTGCAACAAAAAGGATCATCATCCCAGTTTAGAGAAATGTCTCTCTTTGATAGAAAACTGGATGACAAAGAGTTATCTTAAACTCAACAGTTCCAAAACAGAACTCCTTATGTTTCACGCCAGCCGAAAGAGTCAACTGGCAACAACCTGGACACCCCCGCCCATTCTGGGCCAAATCATCACCCCTAGCTCCAAAGTCAAAAGTCTCGGGGTCATCTTCGACACCTTCATGACAATGGACGCACAAATAGGGTCAGTAGTCAGCGGAGCGCACCATCTGTTGCGCCTACTACGCAGACTTATTCCATTTATCCCCAAAGAAGACGTAGCAGTCGTGGTGGGAACAATCGTGAATTCCAGACTGGACTATGCTAACGCCCTGTACCTCGGACTCCCAAAGTACCAAATCTCCCGTCTGCAAGTCCTTCAGAATACGGCCGCCAGACTGGTGACTGGGAAAAGGACATGGGAATCAATCTCACCTTCACTGAGATCCCTTCACTGGCTGCCAGTAAAAGACAGAATTGCATTTAAAGCACTCTGCCTGACACATAAGTGCATCCATGGGAAGGCTCCGCAATATCTTTGCGACAAGATAAAACCTCACAATTCGAATCGCGTTCTGCGATCCACCGACCAAAATCTGGTCAGGGTACCAAAAACCAAATACAAGTCCAAAGGAGAAAGAAGGTTTGCTTTTCAGGGTCCTAGACTATGGAACGCTTTACCAACCAGCATTCGGTTGGAGGAAAACCACCTGACTTTCAGAAGACGAATCAAAACTCTGCTCTTCTGATGTCATGAGACACGAACAACTAGCGCCCAGAAGCGATTCAGTTCGCATGTGCCGCGCTATATAAGTTTTTCATTCATTCATTCATTCATTCATATATTATATATTTATTTTATAGTTACATATTTATATTTATTCTATTTATATTTTATTTATTATATTTAGATTAATTTTTTATTTGTTATATATATTTATAAAGTAGTGAGTGTACAGCTTGTAAATTTGCTGCCCCCTCAAAATAACTCAACACATTAATGTCTAAACCGCTGGCAACAAAAGTCAGGACACCCCTACGTGAAAATCTCCAAATTGAGGCCCAAAGTGTCAATATTTTGTGTGGCCGCCATTATTTCTAACCCTCTTGGGCATGGAGGTCACCAGAGCCTCACAGGTTGTCACCGGAGGCCCCATTAATGTCTAAACCGCTGGTAGCAAAAGTCAGGACACCCCTAAGTGAAAATCTCCAAATTGGGCCCAATTAGCCATTTTCCCTCCCCCCGGTGTCATGTGACTCGTTAGTGTTACAAGGTCTCAGGTGTGATAAATGTGGTGTTATCGCTCTCACTCTCTCATACTGGTCACTGGAAGGACAACGTGGCGCCTCATGGCAAAGAACTCTCTGAGGATCTGATATAAAGAATTGTGTCTCTACATAAAGATGGCCGAGGATATAAGAAGATCGCCGAGACCCTGAGACTGATCTGCAGCCCGGGGGCCGGGACCATCCAGCGGGATAAGAGGGGGGGGTTCCACCGCGTAAGCGATCTTCCTTACAGAGCCCTCAAGAAGCAAAACTGTAGTGGAAAAAAAACGTTCTATATTTTTGTTAAAAATAAAAATGACACTCACAAAGCTTCCATGGTCAATAAAGAGGACACAGAGTATGAACCTGCCAAGATGGCGCCCAAACTCCGCCCAGTGTGATGACATCACAAAGCACAGCCTGTCTGACGTGTTGCGTCCCTTCTCAAAGGCTGGGGAAGGAACGAATGGATCACGCTTATGTTTCCAACAAGACTGTCATAGCAACCAATAAACAAAATGACTCCTCCCATCGTATATAGAGCGGCGACTTGTATACAGATAACCGACATAAGAGTTTGGCTTATAGCATATTATACTACAAGATTGGAGCTATAAACACTCAGAATTACTATCATAACCCAGATTACTACAGTATACAAATGTATAAAAAATACATTTGAATTAAAAAAAAAAAATACACACACATAAAAAAAAAAAAAAACAGGAAAGAGAGAGACACAAACAAATATTATATATATAAAAATATAAGTAAATAAAATATTTGTGTATTTCTCTTTTTTTTTGTATGCATGTGTAACTGTATACTGTAGTAATCTGGGTTATCATAGTAATTATGAGTGTTTATAGATTCTTTTTTTTTTTTTCTAATGCATGTGTTTCTATATTTTTTTTTTTTTATATTTATTTAAATATTTTCATTTATTTATTAATTTTATATTTATATTTCTCCTGCTTGTTATTTTTATTAGCCATATTTTCTGGTATTTTTGTTTTCTTACACCTTTTTTTTTTCTAAATGTATGTTTTTTTTTATGCATTTGTATACTGCAGTAATCTGGGTTATGATAGTAATTATGAGTGTTTATAGATTCTTTTTTTCTAATGCATGTGTTTCTATATTTTTGATTTGATTTCATATTTTTTATATATGATGGTAATTATGAGTGTTTATAGATCCAATCTTGGAGTATAATATGCTATAAGCCAAACTATTATATATATATATTTTTTTTGTGCATTTCTCTTTTTTTTTTTTTTCTAATGTATGTTTTTCTATATATATTTTTTTATATTTATTAAAATATTTTCATTTTTTTTTATATATTTATATTTCTCCTGCTTGCTATTTTTATTAGCCATATTTTCTGATATTTTTTTTTTCTTACATCTGGTTTGGAAAGGTGTTCAATATGTAAAAATATAATATAAAAAGTCTCCTTTTTTTTAAATAAAAATAATAAAACTAAAAAAAAGCCTTCTCTTTCAAAAAAAAAAAGAAAAAAAAAAGGAGAATATATATTTTTTATTATATACACATATATATATATCCCAAACCAGGTGTAAGAAAACAAAAATACCAGACAATATGAGTAATAAAAAGAGCAAGCAGAAGAAATGTATAATAATAAATAATATTATATAATTTTTATTTTATTTTTTAATTTAAAAGAGAAGGGATTGAAACAAACTTGTTGTATTATATAATCAACCATCTGATGAAGATCTAAGCCTAAAACTAAACCAGAATCCATCACTCCTACAATTCAATAAAATATTATTACAGTCCTCTATGTGTTACTGATAAATCACTTGAGGTCAAACTCAATGTTTAGACCTCGGGGGGATTGGCACTTTGATGTCCAAAATCCACCAAGATTCCTTTAAACTCAATTTCCTAAAATATTCCGCCTGTCAGGGGGACCAACATCTAATGACCCACCTCTCAGGGGGACCAACATCCAATGACCCACCTGTCAGGGGGACCAACATCTAATGACCCACCTGTCAGGGGGACCAACATCTAATGACCCACCTGTCAGGGGGACCAACATCTAATGACCCACCTTTCAGGGGGACCAACATCCAATGACCCACCTGTCAGGGGGACCAACATCCAATGACCCACCTCTCAGGGGGACCAACATCCAATGACCCACCTGTCAGGGGGACCAACATCCAAGGACCCACCTGTCAGGGGGACCAACATCCAATGACCCACCTCTCAGGGGGACCAACATCCAATGACCCACCTGTCAGGGGGACCAACATCCAATGACCCACCTCTCAGGGGGACCAACATCCAATGACCCACCTGTCAGGGGGACCAACATCCAATGACCCACCTGTCAGGGGGACCAACATCCAAGGACCCACCTGTCAGGGGGACCAACATCCAAGGACCCACCTGTCAGGGGGACCAACATCCAATGACCCACCTCTCAGGGGGACCAACATCCAAGGACCCACCTGTCAGGGGGACCAACATCCAATGACCCACCTCTCAGGGGGACCAACATCCAATGACCCACCTGTCAGGGGGACCAACATCCAATGACCCACCTCTCAGGGGGACCAACATCCAATGACCCACCTGTCAGGGGGACCAACATCCAATGACCCACCTGTCAGGGGGACCAACATCCAAGGACCCACCTGTCAGGGGGACCAACATCCAAGGACCCACCTGTCAGGGGGACCAACATCCAATGACCTACCTGTCAGGGGGACCAACATCCAATGACCCACCTGTCAGGGGGACCAACATCCAATGACCTACCTGTCAGGGGGACCAACATCCAATGACCCACCTGTCAGGGGGACCAACATCCAATGACCCACCTGTCAGGGGGACCAACATCCAACGACCCGCCTGTCAGGGGAACCAACATCCAATGACCTACCTGTCAGGGGGGACCAACATCCAACGACCCGCCTGTCAGGGGACCAACATCCAATGACCTACCTGTCAGGGGGACCAACATCCAACGACCCACCTGTCAGGGGGACCAACATCCAACGACCCGCCTGTCAGGGGAACCAACATCCAATGACCTACCTGTCAGGGGGGACCAACATCCAACGACCCGCCTGTCGGGGGACCAACATCCAACGACCCACCTGTCAGGGGGACCAACATCCAACGACCCGCCTGTCAGGGGACCAACATCCAATGACCTACCTGTCAGGGGGACCAACATCCAACGACCCACCTGTCAGGGAGACCAACATCCAATGACCCACCTGTCAGGGGGACCAACATCCAATGACCTACCTGTCAGGGGGACCAACATCCAACGACCCGCCTGTCGGGGGACCAACATCCAACGACCCACCTGTCAGGGGGACCAACATCCAACGACCCGCCTGTCAGGGGACCAACATCCAATGACCTACCTGTCAGGGGGACCAACATCCAACGACCCACCTGTCAGGGAGACCAACATCCAATGACCCACCTGTCAGGGGGACCAACATCCAATGACCTACCTGTCAGGGGGACCAACATCCAACGACCCGCCTGTCAGGGGGACCAACATCCAATGACCTACCTGTCAGGGGGACCAACATCCAACGACCCACCTGTCAGGGGGACCAACATCTAATGACCCACCTGTCAGGGGGACCAACATCCAACGACCCACCTGTCAGGGGGACAAACATATAATGACCCACTTGTCAGGGGACCAACATCCAATGACCCACCTCTCAGGGGGACCAACATCCAATGACCCACCTGTCAGGGAGACCAACATCCAATGACCCACCTGTCAGGGGGACCAACATCCAATGACCCACCTGTCAGGGGGACCAACATCTAATGACCCACCTGTCAGGGGGACCAACATCTAATGACCCACCTGTCAGGGGGACCAACATCTAATGACCCACCTGTCAGGGGGACCAACATCTAATGACCCACCTGTCAGGGGGACCAACATCCAATGACCCACCTGTCAGGGGGACCAACATCTAATGACCCACCTGTCAGGGGGACCAACATCCAACGACCCACCTGTCAGGGGGACCAACATCCAACGACCCACCTGTCAGGGGGACCAACATCCAAGGACCCACCTGTCAGGGGGACCAACATCCAATGACCCACCTCTCAGGGGGACCAACATCCAACGACCCACCTGTCAGGGGGACCAACATCTAATGACCCACCTGTCAGGGGGACCAACATCCAATGACCCACCTCTCAGGGGGACCAACATCCAAGGACCCACCTGTCAGGGGGACCAACATCCAATGACCCACCTGTCAGGGGGACCAACATCCAATGACCCACCTCTCAGGGGGACCAACATCTAATGACCCACCTGTCAGGGGTCCAACATCCAATGACCCACCTGTCAGGGGGACCAACATCCAACGACCTACCTGTCAGGGGGACCCAGAGCGGCGCAGCTTCTCAGCACAGGACAGACAGCCTTGTATCCCATCCAAGTTTCTCCTCCTCCCATAGAGAAGAAACACTACAATCATCTGGTACACGCCCAACGCGTAACGTCTGTCATTTTCCTGGGATTGGTGACTCAGGGAAAAATATGTCTCTACAAGTTCAAAGGGAAGCCTGGGTGACACGTGAAGGTGAGAGGAGGCGAGGAGCGGATCAGCCGCCCTTCCACCTGTTCTGGGGATGTGATGAAACGGATCGACATATGAAGACGATCGACTCAACAGGGACTATTTATAGGACAGATTTTAAACCTGACCCCCCCCCCTCCCTTCAGGCTCTTCTCCTAGACTGAAACAGCTTCCTCTGATTTCACCGCACACTGTGATCTTCTCTATATAGATCTTTATATCACTAGAGGGGTCTTCATCAGGGGGAAAAAGATCCTGATTCCACTATATAGATTAGAGGGTCTTCATCAGGGGGAAAGGAGGTCCTGATTCCTCTATATAGATCTTTATATCACTAGAGGGGTCTTCATCAGGGGGAAAGGAGGTCCTGATTCCTCTATATAGATCTTTAGATCACTAGAGGGGTCTTCATCAGGGGAAAAGACATCCTGATTCCTCTATATAGATCTTTATATCACTAGAGGGGTCTTCATCAGGGGGAAAGGAGGTCCTGATTCCTCTATATAGATCTTTATATCACCAGAGGGGACTTCATCAGAGGGAAAGAGATCCCGATTCCTCTATATAGATCTTTATATCACTAGAGGGGTCTTCATCAGGGGGAAAGACATCCTGATTCCTCTATATAGATCTTTATATCACTAGAGGGGTCTTCATCAGGAGGAAGGAGGTCCTGATTCCTCTATATAGATCTTTATATCACTAGAGGGGTCTTCATCAGGGGGAAGGAGGTCCTGATTCCTCTATATAGATCTTTATATCACTGGAGGGGTCTTCATCAGGGGGAAGGAGGTCCTGATTCCTCTATATAGATCTTTATATCACTAGAGGGGTCTTTATCAGGAGGAAGGAGGTCCTGATTCCTCTATATAGATCTTTATATCACTAGAGGGGACTTCATCAGGGGGAAGAAGGTCCTGATTCCTCTATATAGATCTTTATATCACTAGAGGGGTCTTCATCAGGGGGAAGGATTCCAGGAACCAGGAAAAGGTCCGTTAGGTGGTCGGTTTGGCTCGTTGCCGCCATCTGACGTCCTTTCTATAAAGCGATCTTCCTGAGCTGAACCCGGCCAGACAAGTCTTTTCTGCTTTTAAATTAAACAGTAAAAAATATTCTCTTTACAATAATATCAAAAGCCGTTGCATTTTCTCGGCGAGCTTTAAAATTGCGTCTCCTAGTCACACCAGGAATGACGCCTCCTGGGGATCGTAGGTAGGAAAGTGAGAGATTTGTTCCCCTCACATATTCCTGATTAGCATTTATGAAAATAAAAAGAAAAAGGAAAAAAAAGAAAATAAAACAAAAAGGAAAAGAGAAGAAAAAATAAAACAAACAAAAAAAAGATTTATAATATCAAAAGGGGTCACATTTTCTCGGCGCGATTTAAAACTGCGTCTCCTAGCTCAGGGTTTGACAAATGTGCTTGGAATCTAGGAGCCAGCTAAAAAAGTTAGGAGCCAGAAAACGCACCCCGTCCCACCGAGCTTGCGCGCAGAAGCGAACACATACGTGAGCAGCGCCCGCATATGTAAACGGTGTTCAAACCACACATGTGAAGTATCGCCGCGATCGGTAGAGCGAGAGCAATAATTCTAGTCCTAGACCTCCTCTGTAACTCAAAACATGCAACCTGTAGAATTTCTAAAACGTCGCCTATGAAGATTTTAAAGGGTAAAAGTTTGTCGGCATTCCACGAGCGGACGCAATTTTGAAGCGTGACATGTTGGGTATGAATTTACTCGGCGTAACATTATCTTTCATAATATAAAAAAAATGGGTATAACTTTACTGTTGTCTTATTTTTTTAATTAAAAAAAGTGTAATTTTTTCCCAAAAAAGTGCGCTTGTAAGACCGCTGCGCAAATACGGCGTGACAGAAAGTATTGCAACGATCGCCATTTTATTCTCTAAGGTGTTAGGATAAGAAATATATATAATGTTTGGGGGTTCTAATTAGAGGGAAGAAGATGGCAGTGGAAATGGTGAAAAATGACATTAGAATTGCTGTTTAACTTGTAATGCTTAACGTGTAATACAAACGGCCACCACCAGATGGCGCCAGCTGCCCACCTTCCAAGCCAAGTCGCCAGGACACCATTTCTAGTCGCCATGGCGATCTGGCGCCCGGGATTTGTCGAGCCCTGTCCTAGTCACACCAGGAATGACGCCGCTCAGGTAGTCATGTAGGTAGGAAAGTGAGAGATTTGTTCTCCTCACATATTCCTGATTAGCATTTCCGAAAAAAAAAGAAAAAAAGAAAAAAGAAAAGAGAATAATACAAAATAAATTCTGTGACCCGCCCACGCGGAGCGTCTGCTGGCCGTGTGCGGTGGTTCTCTGTACACAGCGCTCTGTCTGTATAAAAGAAGGTAAATTGTGATAGTTAAAGTCATAGAAAAAAAAAGGAAAAGAAAAAAAGAGACGTAAATAAAAATAAGTAATGAAAAAAATAAGATTCTGTGCCCCGCCCACGCGGAGCGTCTGCTGGCCGGTGGTTCTCTGTACACAGCGCTCTGTCCGTATAAAAGAAGGTGAATTGTGATAATGACACATCATAGAACACGGGTTGTCACTTTGTATCGTCTCGGAGATGGAAAGCTTCCGCCGTGCAGCAGGTGACGGCGCCGTCCCGGTGTTGCGGACAAGTGCGACAAAACTAATCATTTCCATCAAATTAGATGAATTCGGGACGGTGCGAAGGATTTCGCGCCGCGGCGAGACGCACAGGAGACTGTAATTCTATAAGTGACGGATCTCGGGGGGGGGGGGGGGCGACAACGTGAACTGCGATCATCCTGGGAAGGCGGCGGCTTCAGGAGAATCTTCCCCCCTTAAAGGGAAACTCCACTAACATAGGAAATAATATAGCGAAAGGAAACAATAATCAGGCGTCTGAAATCTCCGCACAACAATACAGTATATTCTGTGTTTCTATTTCTGTAATATTTCATCTTTTCTCTTTTATTGATGGAATTTATTTTTTAAAGAAAAAATAAAACAAAAATGGAATTCTTTAGGAATGACCCTGAAGAAGTCGGAGGTTCCCCTACCCCCGTACAGAGACCCCTCCCCCCCATACAGAGACCCCTCCCCCCGTACACAGGGCCCCCTCCCCCGTACAGAGACCCCTCCCCCCCGTACAGAGACCCCTCCCCCCGTACACAGGGCCCCCTCCCCCGTACACAGGGCCCCCTCCCCCGTACAGAGACCCCTCCCCCCCATACAGAGACCCCTCCCCCTGAAGTCGGAGGTTCCCCTCCCCCTGTACACAGAGACCCCTCCCCCCCGTACAGAGACCCTCCCCCCCCCGTACACAGAGACCCCTCCCCCCGTCCACAGAGACCCCTCCCCCCGTACACAGAGACCCCTCCCCCCGTACACAGAGACCCCTCCCCCCGTACACAGAGACCCCTCCCCCCGTACACAGAGACCCCTCCCCCCGTACACAGAGACCCCTCCCCCTGAAGATGTCGGAGGTTCTGATATTAAGCAGTGAAAATTTTCTCAGAAACAAAACAAACTTTAAAAAGGAAAAAAAAAAGCGCAAAACTAATAAAGTTTGTTTTGTTTCTGAGAAATTTTTCACTCCTTAATATCAGAACCTCCGACATCTTCGGGGGGAGGGGTCCCTGTGTACGGGGGGAGGGGGGTCTGTGT
>NW_024404593.1:0-67416 GCF_905171775.1 Rana temporaria | reverse complement strand
ATTTGGTATATTGGTTAGTTTACACTCTGGTTTCTCTTCAGAACGAACAAATCTTTCGCCTTTTACTAAAGATTTCCGTGGAGAGGAACAACCATGAGTTTCGGTGAATTTTTTGATGCCTGGCTAATGCTGGGCTTCCTTAATATGGTGAAAAATAGCTTGAGTTCCTTCGATTGGGAAAGGCACATAGACGGCGTTAATGTTGTTGTTGGTGGTGGTGGTGGTGGTCAATGCAGCCTAAAAAACGGTTTGATGGCATTGGTCCACGCATATATTTGCCCCCAATTCCATGGCCATGCGCCTTATATCATTCTGATGAAGCCGATTGTTACGCGTGCCTGCTGATTCCCGCCCCCATGCTGACTCCCATATATCAGGGCTGCTGCTGAGCTCTGACACTAAAGTCAGTATGCGCCTCCATCATCTGCAGCTCTGTCCTCTGTCTCCCCTCCCCTTTCTGACTATCTGCTTGTGTCACTCTATTCTTGTACCAGATCGTGCAGTCTCCATAGAGACTGTCAAAAATTGTCATTGCCGGCTATATTTCAAGCCGTCATGACGGGGTATTGGTAAAAGTTTTCAATTAGCAATAATCGCGCCTCAGTGAAACTTCATTGGCTACAATACTGCCACTGCGCAAAGCTACCAATAGATGGCAGCAGCGAACACCCTCCCACAGGAACATCGCAACAAGCTCATGGGGAGTCACAGCGGAATGCTTTAATTTCTATACCTTACTTGTCCTATAAATATTCCATATTACAAATAGCACATGTACACATTTCTTACACACTAATCATCATAAATGTTGTTGGTGGTCAACGCGGCCTAGAAAATGATTTGATGGCATTGGTCCACGCATATATTTGCCCCCAATTCCATGGCCGTGCGCCTTATATTAATCTGATGAAGCCGATTGTTACGCGTGCCTGCTGATTCCCGTCCCCATGCAGCTGCACAGACATGCAAATTAGGCTGTCTTGGAGTCACCATGAGTTGAGCAGCATTTGTGTTCTGCCAGGCAGGGACCTCATTTGGTATATTGGTTAGTTTACACTCTGGTTTCTCTTCAGAACGAACAAATCTGAGAGATGAGAGATCCGCATTACTACCTTCGGGAAGTAGATGCGAGAGCCTTTGTAAAGGCTAAGAGCGAAGACGTCGAGGAACAAGGAAGGAAGCCGCCTGAAGAACTCCCGAAGCGACTTCCAGACTTCTCGAAGATGGGGAAAAGCCAGAAGAAGACTGATAAAGTGACCGATGAGACGAAGGAGACCGCTGAGATGATGAGGAAGAATCCTGCCCCAGCCACTTCCTCCGAGACCGCCGAGAATGTCTCAGCCTCTACCTCCACCTCCATCCCGGCCGGCGCCAGCCAACCGAGACCAGCGAAGCCGAAACTGCCTGCAGACGGGCTGCCAACCTTGGAGCCCTGGATGAAGCAGACGGTCGTGCTGCAGCTGAAAGAGGTGAACGGAAGAGTCCCTGACATGACCTCGGAGATCTTCGGAAAGAAGATGATTCTGGAGCAGGGCTTCAGCAAAGCGGAGACGCTTTCGGTGCAGTCCTTCGCAAGAGGGATCTTCTACATCACCTTTGGGTCTTTCCAAGTCTGCAGACGATACTGGGAGATGGTGAAGACCAGTGGCCCTGAATCCCCTTTTCGGAAGTTCGTTGCGAACTGCCCTATAACACAGGACGAGAAGTGGGTGACGGTTGCCATGCGGAATCCCCACACCCAAAGCAGAGACATAACCACCTACCTACAGAGGTTTTGCACCGTGGTAAAGGACCCAGTCCGAATCCTTGATGTCAACGGCTTCTGGATTGGGAAGTGGTCTGTGCTATGCAAGCTCAGGAAAGACCGTTCGGGGGACTTACAGCACCTGCAGGCGTGCTTCTCGCTAGGATCATCTGCAGGACACCTTTTCTACTCTGGGATACCCTACAACTGCAACAGATGTGGCCGTCCCGGACACATGGGAAAGGAGTGTACAGAACTTGCTTGCAAGATCTGTCGGGTTACAGGCCACGAGACCAAGGACTGTCCTAGGCCCAAAGCCTGCAACCTCTGCGGATTGCCAGAGCACACCTTCAGGCACTGCCCCCAAAGAACCCGGACCTATGCTGGAGCCCTGATCCAGGGTAAACCAGCCTCCAGCTCTGGGAAGAAGCCGACCGAAAGCAAACCAAAAGAGCCTCGGAAGGCCACAGGTAAGTATACCCCTGCCCCAGCCCCTGTCCTCGTCCTTGCCCCTGTCCCCGTCCCTGTCCCTGTCCCCTCCTCTGTCCCCTCCTCTGGCACACCCCCACCCACCCCCTCTGGCTCAGAGGAGACCCTTCCTGCCCCACCGCCCACCCCAGACCTGTCCTCCATGGAGGACTTCCCCGCCCTCCCCCCTTCCACCCCTGCCAGTGGCCAAACAGGAGGCCGGAAACGGAAGCCTGTGAGCCCATTGGCAGAACAACCCGCCACCTCCACCAAACGGCCCAACGGGGTCCAGCACGAAAGCGCTGGACCAGGGCAAGTAGTGGAGGACCTGGAGTCTGCAGGTGAGGAAGGCGAGGAGGAGAATATGGCCGACTATGTGCCTATCCCCACCGCCAACTTCAGTGAGACAGTTGAGGAAGTCCTGGAGGAACTGGGCATAACCCAGTACCCAGAACAGGCAGCTGTGGAGATGGAGGAGCCACCCGCCCCCTTCGGGGAGGTAAGTTCGGCCCCTTGCTAACTAGACCTCATACCCCTTTTTCATTATGGCTGAGATCTCAATCTTTTCCATTAATGTGAGGAGTATCAAGGATACCTCTAGAATGCGAACGGCGCTGACTTTTCTTTCAACTCATCAGAGTGATGTTTACATGCTCCAGGAGTGCGGTCTTCCTCCTTTGAGAAGGTACAGTCATCTGACCTCTCAGTGGACCCTCGGTCCCTCCTACTGGTCCGGGGGTGGCAATTGCAGGAATGCAGGGGTAGCCATTCTTATCAGGGGGGGACGCTTCACGGTTGACTCCATCCATGAGCTTGTCTGTGGCCGTCTTTTGGTCATAGATGGCTCGTGGGCGGGAGAGCCAATTAGGCTCATCAACGTGTACGCCCCCCCAGATACGAATGCGCGCCTGGAACTTTTCCAGACCCTGCGGATGCAACTTGTCACCACCAGAGCAGTAGTGATCGGCGGTGATTTTAACTGTCCGATAGAGGAGGATGGCCGCAGTTCTAGCATATACGCAAAACTTGATGCTACTTCAAAACTGCTCAAGGAGATGATCTCGGAGGCATCCTTACGGGACGCCGTGGGATCCATAGGGCAAGGTACCGTGAATTATTCATGGTGCCGACCCGATGGATCTGTGCGTTCCAGGATTGACTTCGTGCTCACTTCAAGAGCAGTCAAGCATCGTGAGTTCTTCATGATCCCCTGCTTTTTCTCTGACCACAGGGCCATTCACTTTCGGGGTGAACTGGGCGAGAGCTTTGCTCACGGACCAGGTTCCTGGAAGCTGAATACCACCCTGCTGGAAAATGAGGAATTGATGGGGGAACTCCGGGAGGCCTATGCCTCTTGGACGGAGGAAAAGAGATTCTTCGGAAAGGTAAGTGATTGGTGGGAGGTTGTGAAAGTTAAGCTGCGCAGCTTCTTTCAGGCAAGGGGACGACAGCAAGTGTGTGCAAGGAAGAAGGAACTCAGGAGACTGCAACGTGAGTTGCAGTCCCTGCAGGACCTTCACCACTGCGGCTGGGACGTTAGGCAGGACCTGGAGGACACCAAGAAGAACCTGAAAGGGTACTTTGAGGAAGAATCCAGGCACATTGTCTTCCGTGCCAAGGTGGAGAATCTTGAGAAAGGTGAGAAGTGTAACTCTTTCTTTTTCAGGAAACTCCATTCAGGACACACTCCCTTGTCTGAACTGCGTGACGAGACCGGAACTCTCCAGAAGGGGAAGGAGGCTGTAATGCAAGTAGTTGAAGACTACTACACCAACCTCTACTCCCCGAAAGAAACGGACTCGGAGGCAGCCGACAGGTTCCTGTCAGGTATCACTAACCAAATTGATCCTGCAGGTTCATCGACCGTCAACGCCCCCCTGGTGTTGGAGGAGCTGCACTCTGCCGCTAAATCCTTTAGGCGGGGCAGGACCCCGGGCTGCGATGGTCTCCCAGTTGAGCTCTATGTAGCCCTGTGGGACCTCGTGGGCCCGGACCTGCTCGAGCTGTACGAGGAGATGGTGGTGGAGGGTAGAATGCCTCCTTCACTGAGAGAGGGGATGATCACGATTTTGTATAAGCGCAAAGGGGAGAGATCGGACCTGAAACATTGGCGTCCGATCTCTCTTTTGAACGTGGACTACAAAATCCTCGCCAAGGTTTTGGCCAACAGGCTGAAATCTGTCATCGGACAGATCATCCACCCGGATCAAACTTGTGGCATTCCTGGCAGAAGGATTGCAGACAGCCTCGCGCTTGTCAGGGACACGGTCCAGTACATCCAGGACCGCCGTGTGCACGCGGCCCTGGTCAGTCTTGACCAGGAGAAGGCCTTTGACCGTGTCTCCCATGAGTTCATGTGCAGAACCCTGCGCAGGCTTGGTCTTGGGGAACTGTTTTGTTCGTATGTGAATGTAATGTATAAAGACATTTGTAGTTTGGTGCTGGTAAATGGTTGGAAAACTGACCCCTTTGAGGTTCTCTCGGGGGTCAGACAAGGCTGCCCTCTCTCACCTCTGCTTTTTGTTTGCTGTATAGAGCTATTCGCCCAAAGCATCAGACGGAACCCAGAGATCAGAGGGATTACCGCACCAGGACCGGAAAGACGGGAGGTCAAGTGCTCGCTCTACATGGATGACGTGACGGTGTTCTGTGCCGATCAGCGCTCCATCGACACACTCGTCCAGACGTGCGAGGACTTCGGCCAAGCATCGGGGGCAAAGGTCAACTGCGGGAAGTCGGAAGTCATGCTCTTCGGAAAATGGTTCCTGCCTTCTTCTGCACCCATACCGTTCAGCCTCAAAGCGGATTTCATCAAAATTCTTGGAGTCTGGTTTGGAGCGGAGGGCGCAGCCCTGAAGTCCTGGGAGGAAAGACTGGCAAAGATGAGACAGAAGTTTGGACTTTGGAGCAACAGAGTACTTACCATCGAAGGGAAAACACTGGTACTCCGCAGCGAGATTCTCCCTGTGTTGCAGTACCTCGCCCAGGCCTGGCCCCCCGGGACAACACCTGCAAGGCCATCACCAGGGCGGTGTTTCACTTCATCTGGGGCTCCAAAATGGACAGAGTAAAGCGGACTGTTATGTTCAAGGAACCTCTCAAGGGCGGTAAGGGCGTGCCTGACATCGCCACATTACTGAGGGTGTTCTTTGCCTGTAACTGCATCCGCAGGACTTTGGTTGACAGAACTGTGGACTCTGGCGGTAACTCCATGTCCCGTTTTTTCCTCCTGCCTCTTTGGAGGTCTCTTGGATGGGACAAATGGGACAGTTCCAGTCCCCTACAACTGGGACCCTCCATGGTATTACTTGGATACTTTCAAGTTCATCAAGGAGCTGGGGCTGCATGGAGTTAAGCCCGACTTGTGGAAGCCAAAAACTATCTACAAGTTGATCAGAGCATCGGACATCTTGGAGTCGATTCCAGGCCTCCCTTCAGCCACTTGCAAAGTGGTCTGGAGGAATGTTTCTTCAAAGAGACTCATCAACAGGCACAAAGATCAGGCATGGATGGCAATCCAAGGGGGATTGCTACTCAGGACATTCTTGCATGCCAGACACCTGTGCAGATACACGCACTGCCCCTTTTGCATCATCCAGGAGGAAACATCTTACCATGTTTTCTGGGAGTGCCCCTTTGCACAGGGCCTGTTGACGGCCTTGGAACCTGAACTTAAAGACTTTGTACCACAGACTGCTATTACACACTTTGGTGTGTTAAACGGACTCTTCTGTGGAACTCATTCACAGGAGGACATTGACAGTGCCTGGCGGGTGCTGTGTTGCTTTAAAGACGCTTTATGGTACGCCAGGAACCGCCGCGTACACCACCGGCAGAGGATGTCCATTGAGGACTGTCGCAGACTGACCCTCAGTCTGCTGAGAGACTATACCTTGATAGACTTTAAGGAGGAAGAGGACGTCTAAAGATTTCCCCTTCCCCCTGACATTGACATTTCTTGACACGTTTTTTTTGAACTACTGTTTTCAGGGTAATGCGGCGTCATGCACGATGTGATGTTTCGGGGTTAAACAACTCTGCGCAACACATCAGGCATCATACCGCAGAATGGGTTGAATGAATGTAATTTAATTGAATGCTTGCAACTGTATTGATATGTAGTGTATTTATGCGCTGCGTCGCAGTACAGAGAATGTACCCTGTCAAAAGTATTTGATTTTTGTATATTTGCTTTGCAAAATAAACTTAAATATTGCCTTTTACTAAAGATTTCCGTGGAGAGGAACAACCATGAGTTTCGGTGAATTTTTTGATGCCTGGCTAATGCTGGGCTTCCTTAATATGGTGAAAAATAGCTTGAGTTCCTTCGATTGGGAAAGGCACATAGACGGCGTTAATGTTGGTGGTGGTGGTGGTGGTGGTCAATGCAGCCTAAAAAACGGTTTGATGGCATTGGTCCACGCATATATTTGCCCCCAATTCCATGGCCATGCGCCTTATATCATTCTGATGAAGCCGATTGTTACGCGTGCCTGCTGATTCCCGCCCCCATGCTGACTCCCATATATCAGGGCTGCTGCTGAGCTCTGACACTAAAGTCAGTATGCGCCTCCATCATCTGCAGCTCTGTCCTCTGTCTCCCCTCCCCTTTCTGACTATCTGCTTGTGTCACTCTATTCTTGTACCAGATCGTGCAGTCTCCATAGAGACTGTCAAAAATTGTCATTGCCGGCTATATTTCAAGCCGTCATGACGGGGTATTGGTAAAAGTTTTCAATTAGCAATAATCGCGCCTCAGTGAAACTTCATTGGCTACAATACTGCCACTGCGCAAAGCTACCAATAGATGGCAGCAGCGAACACCCTCCCACAGGAACATCGCAACAAGCTCATGGGGAGTCACAGCGGAATGCTTTAATTTCTATACCTTACTTGTCCTATAAATATTCCATATTACAAATAGCACATGTACACATTTCTTACACACTAATCATCATAAATGTTGTTGGTGGTCAACGCGGCCTAGAAAATGATTTGATGGCATTGGTCCACGCATATATTTGCCCCCAATTCCATGGCCGTGCGCCTTATATTAATCTGATGAAGCCGATTGTTACGCGTGCCTGCTGATTCCCGTCCCCATGCAGCTGCACAGACATGCAAATTAGGCTGTCTTGGAGTCACCATGAGTTGAGCAGCATTTGTGTTCTGCCAGGCAGGGACCTCATTTGGTATATTGGTTAGTTTACACTCTGGTTTCTCTTCAGAACGAACAAATCGAGATGAAGAGATCCGCATTACTACCTTCGGGAAGTAGATGCGAGAGCCTTTGTAAAGGCTAAGAGCGAAGACGTCGAGGAACAAGGAAGGAAGCCGCCGAAGAACTCCCGAAGCGACTTCCAGACTTCTCGAAGATGGGGAAAAGCCAGAAGAAGACTGAAAAAGTGACTGATGAGACGAAGGAGACCGAAGAGATGATGAGGAAGAACCCTGCCCCAGCCACTTCCTCCGAGGTCCCCGAGAATGTCTCCGCCTCAACCTCCACCTCCATCCCGGCCGGCGCCAGCCAACCGAGACCAGCGAAGCCGAAACTGCCTGCAGACGGGCTGCCAACCTTGGAGCCCTGGATGAAGCAGACGGTCGTGCTGCAGCTGAAAGAGGTGAACGGAAGAGTCCCTGACATGACCTCGGAGATCTTCGGAAAGAAGATGATCCTGGAGCAGGGCTTCAGCAAAGCGGAGACGCTTTCGGTGCAGTCCTTCGCAAGAGGGATCTTCTACATCACTTTCGGGTCTTTCCAAGTCTGCAGACGATACTGGGAGATGGTGAAGACCAGTGGCCCTGAATCCCCTTTTCGGAAGTTCGTTGCGAACTGCCCTATAACACAGGACGAGAAGTGGGTGACGGTGGCCATGCGGAATCCCCATACCCAAAGCAGAGACATAACCACCTACCTACAGAGGTTTTGCACCGTGGTAAAGGACCCAGTCCGAATCCTTGATGTCAACGGCTTCTGGATTGGGAAGTGGTCTGTGCTATGCAAGCTCAGGAAAGACCGTTCGGGGGACTTACAGCACCTGCAGGCGTGCTTCTCGCTAGGATCATCTGCAGGACACCTTTTCTACTCCGGGATACCCTACAACTGCAACAGATGTGGCCGTCCCGGACACATGGGAAAGGAGTGTACAGAACTTGCTTGCAAGATCTGTCGGGTTACAGGCCACGAGACCAAGGACTGTCCTAGGCCCAAAGCCTGCAACCTCTGCGGATTGCCAGAGCACACCTTCAGGCACTGCCCCCAAAGGACCCGGACCTATGCTGGAGCCCTGATCCAGGGTAAACCAGCCTCCAGCTCTGGGAAGAAGCCGACCGAAAGCAAACCAAAAGAGCCTCGGAAGGCCACAGGTAAGTATACCCCTGCCCCTGTCCTCAGTCCTTGCCCCTGTCCCCGTCCCTGCCCACGTCCCCTCCTCTGTCCCCTCCTCTGTCCCACCCCCACCCACCCCCTCTGGCTCAGAGGAGACCCTTCCTGCCCCACCGCCCACCCCAGACCTGTCCTCCATGGAGGACTTCCCCGCCCTCCCCCCTTCCACCCCTGCCAGTGGCCAAACAGGAACCCGGAAACGGAAGACTGTGAGCCCATTGGCAGAACAACCCGCCACCTCCACCAAACGGCCCAACGGGGTCCAGCACGAAAGCGCTGGACCAGGGCAAGTAGTGGAGGACCTGGAGTCTGCAGGTGAGGAAGGCGAGGAGGAGAATATGGCCGACTATGTGCCTATCCCCACCGCCAACTTCAGTGAGACAGTTGAGGAAGTCCTGGAGGAACTGGGCATAACCCAGTACCCAGAACAGGCAGCTGTGGAGATGGAGGAGCCACCCGCCCCCTTCGGGGAGGTAAGTTCGGCCCCTTGCTAACTAGACCTCATACCCCTTTTTCATTATGGCTGAGATCTCAATCTTTTCCATTAATGTGAGGAGTATCAAGGATACCTCTAGAATGCGAACGGCGCTGACTTTTCTTTCAACTCATCAGAGTGATGTTTACATGCTCCAGGAGTGCGGTCTTCCTCCTTTGAGAAGGTACAGTCATCTGACCTCTCAGTGGACCCTCGGTCCCTCCTACTGGTCCGGGGGTGGCAATTGCAGGAATGCAGGGGTAGCCATTCTTATCAGGGGGGGACGCTTCACGGTTGACTCCATCCATGAGCTTGTCTGTGGCCGTCTTTTGGTCATAGATGGCTCGTGGGCGGGAGAGCCAATTAGGCTCATCAACGTGTACGCCCCCCCAGATACGAATGCGCGCCTGGAACTTTTCCAGACCCTGCGGATGCAACTTGTCACCACCAGAGCAGTAGTGATCGGCGGTGATTTTAACTGTCCGATAGAGGAGGATGGCCGCAGTTCTAGCATATACGCAAAACTTGATGCTACTTCAAAACTGCTCAAGGAGATGATCTCGGAGGCATCCTTACGGGACGCCGTGGGATCCATAGGGCAAGGTACCGTGAATTATTCATGGTGCCGACCCGATGGATCTGTGCGTTCCAGGATTGACTTCGTGCTCACTTCAAGAGCAGTCAAGCATCGTGAGTTCTTCATGATCCCCTGCTTTTTCTCTGACCACAGGGCCATTCACTTTCGGGGTGAACTGGGCGAGAGCTTTGCTCACGGACCAGGTTCCTGGAAGCTGAATACCACCCTGCTGGAAAATGAGGAATTGATGGGGGAACTCCGGGAGGCCTATGCCTCTTGGACGGAGGAAAAGAGATTCTTCGGAAAGGTAAGTGATTGGTGGGAGGTTGTGAAAGTTAAGCTGCGCAGCTTCTTTCAGGCAAGGGGACGACAGCAAGTGTGTGCAAGGAAGAAGGAACTCAGGAGACTGCAACGTGAGTTGCAGTCCCTGCAGGACCTTCACCACTGCGGCTGGGACGTTAGGCAGGACCTGGAGGACACCAAGAAGAACCTGAAAGGGTACTTTGAGGAAGAATCCAGGCACATTGTCTTCCGTGCCAAGGTGGAGAATCTTGAGAAAGGTGAGAAGTGTAACTCTTTCTTTTTCAGGAAACTCCATTCAGGACACACTCCCTTGTCTGAACTGCGTGACGAGACCGGAACTCTCCAGAAGGGGAAGGAGGCTGTAATGCAAGTAGTTGAAGACTACTACACCAACCTCTACTCCCCGAAAGAAACGGACTCGGAGGCAGCCGACAGGTTCCTGTCAGGTATCACTAACCAAATTGATCCTGCAGGTTCATCGACCGTCAACGCCCCCCTGGTGTTGGAGGAGCTGCACTCTGCCGCTAAATCCTTTAGGCGGGGCAGGACCCCGGGCTGCGATGGTCTCCCAGTTGAGCTCTATGTAGCCCTGTGGGACCTCGTGGGCCCGGACCTGCTCGAGCTGTACGAGGAGATGGTGGTGGAGGGTAGAATGCCTCCTTCACTGAGAGAGGGGATGATCACGATTTTGTATAAGCGCAAAGGGGAGAGATCGGACCTGAAACATTGGCGTCCGATCTCTCTTTTGAACGTGGACTACAAAATCCTCGCCAAGGTTTTGGCCAACAGGCTGAAATCTGTCATCGGACAGATCATCCACCCGGATCAAACTTGTGGCATTCCTGGCAGAAGGATTGCAGACAGCCTCGCGCTTGTCAGGGACACGGTCCAGTACATCCAGGACCGCCGTGTGCATGCGGCCCTGGTCAGTCTTGACCAGGAGAAGGCCTTTGACCGTGTCTCCCATGAGTTCATGTGCAGAACCCTGCGCAGGCTTGGTCTTGGGGAACTGTTTTGTTCGTATGTGAATGTAATGTATAAAGACATTTGTAGTTTGGTGCTGGTAAATGGTTGGAAAACTGACCCCTTTGAGGTTCTCTCGGGGGTCAGACAAGGCTGCCCTCTCTCACCTCTGCTTTTTGTTTGCTGTATAGAGCTATTCGCCCAAAGCATCAGACGGAACCCAGAGATCAGAGGGATTACCGCACCAGGACCGGAAAGACGGGAGGTCAAGTGCTCGCTCTACATGGATGACGTGACGGTGTTCTGTGCCGACCAGCGCTCCATCGACACACTCGTCCAGACGTGCGAGGACTTCGGCCAAGCTTCGGGGGCAAAGGTCAACTGCGGGAAGTCGGAAGTCATGCTCTTCGGAAAGTGGTTCCTGCCTTCTTCTGCACCCATACCGTTCAGCCTCAAAGCGGATTTCATCAAAATTCTTGGAGTCTGGTTTGGAGCGGAGGGCGCAGCCCTGAAGTCCTGGGAGGAAAGACTGGCTAAGATGAGACAGAAGTTTGGACTTTGGAGCAACAGAGTACTTACCATCGAAGGGAAAACACTGGTACTCCGCAGCGAGATTCTCCCTGTGTTGCAGTACCTCGCCCAGGCCTGGCCCCCCCAGGACAACACCTGCAAGGCCATCACCAGGGCGGTGTTTCACTTCATCTGGGGCTCCAAAATGGACAGAGTAAAGCGGACTGTTATGTTCAAGGAACCTCTCAAGGGCGGTAAGGGCGTGCCTGACATCGCCACATTACTGAGGGTGTTCTTTGCCTGTAACTGCATCCGCAGGACTTTGGTTGACAGAACTGTGGACTCTGGCGGTAACTCCATGTCCCGTTTTTTCCTCCTGCCTCTTTGGAGGTCTCTTGGATGGGACAAATGGGACAGTTCCGTCCCCTACAACTGGGACCCTCCATGGTATTACTTGGATACTTTCAAGTTCATCAAGGAGCTGGGGCTGCATGGAGTTAAGCCTGACTTGTGGAAGCCAAAAACTATCTACAAGTTGATCAGAGCATCGGACATCTTGGAGTCGATTCCAGGCCTCCCTTCAGCCACTTGCAAAGTGGTTTGGAGGAATGTTTCTTCAAAGAGACTCATCAACAGGCACAAAGATCAGGCATGGATGGCAATCCAAGGGGGATTGCTACTCAGGACATTCTTGCATGCCAGACACCTGGGCAGATACACGCACTGCCCCTTTTGCATCATCCAGGAGGAAACATCTCATCATGTTTTCTGGGAGTGCCCCTTTGCACAGGGCCTGTTGACGGCCTTGGAACCTGAACTTAAAGACTTTGTACCACAGACTGCTATTACACACTTTGGTGTGTTAAACGGACTCTTCTGTGGAACTCATTCACAGGAGGACATTGACAGTGCCTGGCGGGTGCTGTGTTGCTTTAAAGACGCTTTATGGTACGCCAGGAACCGCCGCGTACACCACCGGCAGAGGATGTCCATTGAGGACTGTCGCAGACTGACCCTCAGTCTGCTGAGAGACTATACCTTGATAGACTTTAAGGAGGAAGAGGACGTCTAAAGATTTCCCCTTCCCCCTGACATTGACATTTCTTGACACGCTTTTTTTGAACTACTGTTTTCAGGGTAATGCGGCGTCATGCACGATGTGATGTTTCGGGGTTAAACAACTCTGCGCAACACATCAGGCATCATACCGCAGAATGGGTTGAATGAATGTAATTTAATTGAATGCTTGCAACTGTATTGATATGTAGTGTATTTATGCGCTGCGTCGCAGTACAGAGAATGTACCCTGTCAAAAGTATTTGATTTTTGTATATTTGCTTTGCAAAATAAACTTAAATATTGCCTTTTACTAAAGATTATGGCCGACTATGTGCCTATCCCCACCGCCAACTTCAGTGAGACAGTTGAGGAAGTCCTGGAGGAACTGGGCATAACCCAGTACCCAGAACAGGCAGCTGTGGAGATGGAGGAGCCACCCGCCCCCTTCGGGGAGGTAAGTTCGGCCCCTTGCTAACTAGACCTCATACCCCTTTTTCATTATGGCTGAGATCTCAATCTTTTCCATTAATGTGAGGAGTATCAAGGATACCTCTAGAATGCGAACGGCGCTGACTTTTCTTTCAACTCATCAGAGTGATGTTTACATGCTCCAGGAGTGCGGTCTTCCTCCTTTGAGAAGGTACAGTCATCTGACCTCTCAGTGGACCCTCGGTCCCTCCTACTGGTCCGGGGGTGGCAATTGCAGGAATGCAGGGGTAGCCATTCTTATCAGGGGGGGACGCTTCACGGTTGACTCCATCCATGAGCTTGTCTGTGGCCGTCTTTTGGTCATAGATGGCTCGTGGGCGGGAGAGCCAATTAGGCTCATCAACGTGTACGCCCCCCCAGATACGAATGCGCGCCTGGAACTTTTCCAGACCCTGCGGATGCAACTTGTCACCACCAGAGCAGTAGTGATCGGCGGTGATTTTAACTGTCCGATAGAGGAGGATGGCCGCAGTTCTAGCATATACGCAAAACTTGATGCTACTTCTAAACTGCTCAAGGAGATGATCTCGGAGGCATCCTTACGGGACGCCGTGGGATCCATAGGGCAAGGTACCGTGAATTATTCATGGTGCCGACCCGATGGATCTGTGCGTTCCAGGATTGACTTCGTGCTCACTTCAAGAGCAGTCAAGCATCGTGAGTTCTTCATGATCCCCTGCTTTTTCTCTGACCACAGGGCCATTCACTTTCGGGGTGAACTGGGCGAGAGCTTTGCTCACGGACCAGGTTCCTGGAAGCTGAATACCACCCTGCTGGAAAATGAGGAATTGATGGGGGAACTCCGGGAGGCCTATGCCTCTTGGACGGAGGAAAAGAGATTCTTCGGAAAGGTAAGTGATTGGTGGGAGGTTGTGAAAGTTAAGCTGCGCAGCTTCTTTCAGGCAAGGGGACGACAGCAAGTGTGTGCAAGGAAGAAGGAACTCAGGAGACTGCAACGTGAGTTGCAGTCCCTGCAGGACCTTCACCACTGCGGCTGGGACGTTAGGCAGGACCTGGAGGACACCAAGAAGAGCCTGAAAGGGTACTTTGAGGAAGAATCCAGGCACATTGTCTTCCGTGCCAAGGTGGAGAATCTTGAGAAAGGTGAGAAGTGTAACTCTTTCTTTTTCAGGAAACTCCATTCAGGACACACTCCCTTGTCTGAACTGCGTGACGAGACCGGAACTCTCCAGAAGGGGAAGGAGGCTGTAATGCAAGTAGTTGAAGACTACTACACCAACCTCTACTCCCCGAAAGAAACGGACTCGGAGGCAGCCGACAGGTTCCTGTCAGGTATCACTAACCAAATTGATCCTGCAGGTTCATCGACCGTCAACGCCCCCCTGGTGTTGGAGGAGCTGCACTCTGCCGCTAAATCCTTTAGGCGGGGCAGGACCCCGGGCTGCGATGGTCTCCCAGTTGAGCTCTATGTAGCCCTGTGGGACCTCGTGGGCCCGGACCTGCTCGAGCTGTACGAGGAGATGGTGGTGGAGGGCAGAATGCCTCCTTCACTGAGAGAGGGGATGATCACGATTTTGTATAAGCGCAAAGGGGAGAGATCGGACCTGAAACATTGGCGTCCGATCTCTCTTTTGAACGTGGACTACAAAATCCTCGCCAAGGTTTTGGCCAACAGGCTGAAATCTGTCATCGGACAGATCATCCACCCGGATCAAACTTGTGGCATTCCTGGCAGAAGGATTGCAGACAGCCTCGGGCTTGTCAGGGACACGGTCCAGTACATCCAGGACCGCCGTGTGCACGCGGCCCTGGTCAGTCTTGACCAGGAGAAGGCCTTTGACCGTGTCTCCCATGAGTTCATGTGCAGAACCCTGCGCAGGCTTGGTCTTGGGGAACTGTTTTGTTCGTATGTGAATGTAATGTATAAAGACATTTGTAGTTTGGTGCTGGTAAATGGTTGGAAAACTGACCCCTTCGAGGTTCTCTCGGGGGTCAGACAAGGCTGCCCTCTCTCACCTCTGCTTTTTGTTTGCTGTATAGAGCTATTCGCCCAAAGCATCAGACGGAACCCAGAGATCAGAGGGATTACCGCACCAGGACCGGAAAGACGGGAGGTCAAGTGCTCGCTCTACATGGATGACGTGACGGTGTTCTGTGCCGACCAGCGCTCCATCGACACACTCGTCCAGACGTGCGAGGACTTCGGCCAAGCTTCGGGGGCAAAAGTCAACTGCGGGAAGTCGGAAGTCATGCTCTTCGGAAAGTGGTTCCTGCCTTCTTCTGCACCCATACCGTTCAGCCTCAAAGCGGATTTCATCAAAATTCTTGGAGTCTGGTTTGGAGCGGAGGGCGCAGCCCTGAAGTCCTGGGAGGAAAGACTGGCTAAGATGAGACAGAAGTTTGGACTTTGGAGCAACAGAGTACTTACCATCGAAGGGAAAACACTGGTACTCCGCAGCGAGATTCTCCCTGTGTTGCAGTACCTCGCCCAGGCCTGGCCCCCCCGGGACAACACCTGCAAGGTCATCACCAGGGCGGTGTTTCACTTCATCTGGGGCTCCAAAATGGACAGAGTAAAGCGGACTGTTATGTTCAAGGAACCTCTCAAGGGCGGTAAGGGCGTGCCTGACATCGCCACATTACTGAGGGTGTTCTTTGCCTGTAACTGCATCCGCAGGACTTTGGTTGACAGAACTGTGGACTCTGGCGGTAACTCCATGTCCCGTTTTTTCCTCCTGCCTCTTTGGAGGTCTCTTGGATGGGACAAATGGGACAGTTCCGTCCCCTACAACTGGGACCCTCCATGGTATTACTTGGATACTTTCAAGTTCATCAAGGAGCTGGGGCTGCATGGAGTTAAGCCCGACTTGTGGAAGCCAAAAACTATCTACAAGTTGATCAGAGCATCGGACATCTTGGAGTCGATTCCAGGCCTCCCTTCAGCCACTTGCAAAGTGGTCTGGAGGAATGTTTCTTCAAAGAGACTCATCAACAGGCACAAAGATCAGGCATGGATGGCAATCCAAGGGGGATTGCTGCTCAGGACATTCTTGCATGCCAGACACCTGGGCAGATACACGCACTGCCCCTTTTGCATCATCCAGGAGGAAACATCTCATCATGTTTTCTGGGAGTGCCCCTTTACACAGGGCCTGTTGACGGCCTTGGAACCTGAACTTAAAGACTTTGTACCACAGACTGCTATTACACACTTTGGTGTGTTAAACGGACTCTTCTGTGGAACTCATTCACAGGAGGACATTGACAGTGCCTGGCGGGTGCTGTGTTGCTTTAAAGACGCTTTATGGTACGCCAGGAACCGCCGCGTACACCACCGGCAGAGGATGTCCATTGAGGACTGTCGCAGACTGACCCTCAGTCTGCTGAGAGACTATACCTTGATAGACTTTAAGGAGGAAGAGGACGTCTAAAGATTTCCCCTTCCCCCTGACATTGACATTTCTTGACACGTTTTTTTGAACTACTGTTTTCAGGGTAATGCGGCGTCATGCACGATGTGATGTTTCGGGGTTAAACAACTCTGCGCAACACATCAGGCATCATACCGCAGAATGGGTTGAATGAATGTAATTTAATTGAATGCTTGCAACTGTATTGAGATGTAGTGTATTTATGCGCTGCGTCGCAGTACAGAGAATGTACCCTGTCAAAAGTATTTGATTTTTGTATATTTGCTTTGCAAAATAAACTTAAATATTGCCTTTTACTAAAGATTTCCGTGGAGAGGAACAACCATGAGTTTCGGTGAATTTTTTGATGCCTGGCTAATGCTGGGCTTCCTTAATATGGTGAAAAATAGCTTGAGTTCCTTCGATTGGGAAAGGCACATAGACGGCGTTAATGTTGTTGTTGGTGGTGGTGGTGGTGGTCAATGCAGCCTAAAAAACGGTTTGATGGCATTGGTCCACGCATATATTTGCCCCCAATTCCATGGCCATGCGCCTTATATCATTCTGATGAAGCCGATTGTTACGCGTGCCTGCTGATTCCCGCCCCCATGCTGACTCCCATATATCAGGGCTGCTGCTGAGCTCTGACACTAAAGTCAGTATGCGCCTCCATCATCTGCAGCTCTGTCCTCTGTCTCCCCTCCCCTTTCTGACTATCTGCTTGTGTTACTCTATTCTTGTACCAGATCGTGCAGTCTCCATAGAGACTGTCAAAAATTGTCATTGCCGGCTATATTTCAAGCCGTCATGACGGGGTATTGGTAAAAGTTTTCAATTAGCAATAATCGCGCCTCAGTGAAACTTCATTGGCTACAATACTGCCACTGCGCAAAGCTACCAATAGATGGCAGCAGCGAACACCCTCCCACAGGAACATCGCAACAAGCTCATGGGGAGTCACAGCGGAATGCTTTAATTTCTATACCTTACTTGTCCTATAAATATTCCATATTACAAATAGCACATGTACACATTTCTTACACACTAATCATCATAAATGTTGTTGGTGGTCAACGCGGCCTAGAAAATGATTTGATGGCCTTGGTCCACGCATATATTTGCCCCCAATTCCATGGCCGTGCGCCTTATATTAATCTGATGAAGCCGATTGTTACGCGTGCCTGCTGATTCCCGTCCCCATGCAGCTGCACAGACATGCAAATTAGGCTGTCTTGGAGTCACCATGAGTTGAGCAGCATTTGTGTTCTGCCAGGCAGGGACCTCATTTGGTATATTGGTTAGTTTACACTCTGGTTTCTCTTCAGAACGAACAAATCGAGATGAAGAGATCCGCATTACTACCTTCGGGAAGTAGATGCGAGAGCCTTTGTAAAGGCTAAGAGCGAAGACGTCGAGGAACAAGGAAGGAAGCCGCCGAAGAACTCCCGAAGCGACTTCCAGACTTCTCGAAGATGGGGAAAAGCCAGAAGAAGACTGAAAAAGTGACTGATGAGACGAAGGAGACCGAAGAGATGATGAGGAAGAACCCTGCCCCAGCCACTTCCTCCGAGGTCCCCGAGAATGTCTCCGCCTCAACCTCCACCTCCATCCCGGCCGGCGCCAGCCAACCGAGACCAGCGAAGCCGAAACTGCCTGCAGATGGGTTGCCAACCTTGGAGCCCTGGATGAAGCAGACGGTCGTGCTTCAGCTGAAAGAGGTGAACGGAAGAGTCCCTGACATGACCTCGGAGATCTTCGGAAAGAAGATGATCTGGAGCAGGGCTTCAGCAAAGCGGAGACACTTTCGGTGCAGTCCTTCGCAAGAGGGATCTTCTACATCACTTTCGGGTCTTTCCAAGTCTGCAGACGATACTGGGAGATGGTGAAGACCAGTGGCCCTGAATCCCCTTTTCGGAAGTTCGTTGCGAACTGCCCTATAACACAGGACGAGAAGTGGGTGACGGTTGCCATGCGGAATCCCCATACCCAAAGCAGAGACATAACCACCTACCTACAGAGGTTTTGCACCGTGGTAAAGGACCCAGTCCGAATCCTTGATGTCAACGGCTTCTGGATTGGGAAGTGGTCTGTGCTATGCAAGCTCAGGAAAGACCGTTCGGGGGACTTACAGCACCTGCAGGCGTGCTTCTCGCTAGGATCATCTGCAGGACACCTTTTCTACTCCGGGATACCCTACAACTGCAACAGATGTGGCCAACCCGGACACATGGGAAAGGAGTGTACAGAACTTGCTTGCAAGATCTGTCGGGTTACAGGCCACGAGACCAAGGACTGTCCTAGGCCCAAAGCCTGCAACCTCTGCGGATTGCCAGAGCACACCTTCAGGCACTGCCCCCAAAGGACCCGGACCTATGCTGGAGCCCTGATCCAGGGTAAACCAGCCTCCAGCTCTGGGAAGAAGCCGACCGAAAGCAAACCAAAAGAGCCTCGGAAGGCCACAGGTAAGTATACCCCTGCCCCTGTCCTTGTCCTTGCCCCTGTCCCCGTCCCTGTCCACGTCCCCTCCTCTGTCCCACCCCCTCTGGCTCAGAGGAGACCCTTCCTGCCCCACCGCCCACCCCAGACCTGTCCTCCATGGAGGACTTCCCCGCCCTCCCCCCCTTCCACCCCTGCCAGTGGCCAAACAGGAGGCCGGAAACGGAAGCCTGTGAGCCCATTGGCAGAACAACCCGCCACCTCCACCAAACGGCCCAACGGGGTCCAGCACGAAAGCGCTGGACCAGGGCAAGTAGTGGAGGACCTGGAGTCTGCAGGTGAGGAAGGCGAGGAGGAGAATATGGCCGACTATGTGCCTATCCCCACCGCCAACTTCAGTGAGACAGTTGAGGAAGTCCTGGAGGAACTGGGCATAACCCAGTACCCAGAACAGGCAGCTGTGGAGATGGAGGAGCCACCCGCCCCCTTCGGGGAGGTAAGTTCGGCCCCTTGCTAACTAGACCTCATACCCCTTTTTCATTATGGCTGAGATCTCAATCTTTTCCATTAATGTGAGGAGTATCAAGGATACCTCTAGAATGCGAACGGCGCTGACTTTTCTTTCAACTCATCAGAGTGATGTTTACATGCTCCAGGAGTGCGGTCTTCCTCCTTTGAGAAGGTACAGTCATCTGACCTCTCAGTGGACCCTCGGTCCCTCCTACTGGTCCGGGGGTGGCAATTGCAGGAATGCAGGGGTAGCCATTCTTATCAGGGGGGGACGCTTCACGGTTGACTCCATCCATGAGCTTGTCTGTGGCCGTCTTTTGGTCATAGATGGCTCGTGGGCGGGAGAGCCAATTAGGCTCATCAACGTGTACGCCCCCCCGGATACGAATGCGCGCCTGGAACTTTTCCAGACCCTGCGGATGCAACTTGTCACCACCAGAGCAGTAGTGATCGGCGGTGATTTTAACTGTCCGATAGAGGAGGATGGGCGCAGTTCTAGCATATACGCAAAACTTGATGCTACTTCAAAACTGCTCATGGAGATGATCTCGGAGGCATCCTTGCGGGACGCCGTGGGATCCATAGGGCAAGGTACCGTGAATTATTCATGGTGCCGACCCGATGGATCTGTGCGTTCCAGGATTGACTTCGTGCTCACTTCAAGAGCAGTCAAGCATCGTGAGTTCTTCATGATCCCCTGCTTTTTCTCTGACCACAGGGCCATTCACTTTCGGGGTGAACTGGGCGAGAGCTTTGCTCACGGACCAGGTTCCTGGAAGCTGAATACCACCCTGCTGGAAAATGAGGAATTGATGGGGGAACTCCGGGAGGCCTATGCCTCTTGGACGGAGGAAAAGAGATTCTTCGGAAAGGTAAGTGATTGGTGGGAGGTTGTGAAAGTTAAGCTGCGCAGCTTCTTTCAGGCAAGGGGACGACAGCAAGTGTGTGCAAGGAAGAAGGAACTCAGGAGACTGCAACGTGAGTTGCAGTCCCTGCAGGACCTTCACCACTGCGGCTGGGACGTTAGTCAGGACCTGGAGGACACCAAGAAGAACCTGAAAGGGTACTTTGAGGAAGAATCCAGGCACATTGTCTTCCGTGCCAAGGTGGAGAATCTTGAGAAAGGTGAGAAGTGTAACTCTTTCTTTTTCAGGAAACTCCATTCAGGACACACTCCCTTGTCTGAACTGCGTGACGAGACCGGAACTCTCCAGAAGGGGAAGGAGGCTGTAATGCAAGTAGTTGAAGACTACTACACCAACCTCTACTCCCCGAAAGAAACGGACTCGGAGGCAGCCGACAGGTTCCTGTCAGGTATCACTAACCAAATTGATCCTGCAGGTTCATCGACCGTCAACGCCCCCCTGGTGTTGGAGGAGCTGCACTCTGCCGCTAAATCCTTTAGGCGGGGCAGGACCCCGGGCTGCGATGGTCTCCCAGTTGAGCTCTATGTAGCCCTGTGGGACCTCGTGGGCCCGGACCTGCTCGAGCTGTACGAGGAGATGGTGGTGGAGGGCAGAATGCCTCCTTCACTGAGAGAGGGGATGATCACGATTTTGTATAAGCGCAAAGGGGAGAGATCGGACCTGAAACATTGGCGTCCGATCTCTCTTTTGAACGTGGACTACAAAATCCTCGCCAAGGTTTTGGCCAACAGGCTGAAATCTGTCATCGGACAGATCATCCACCCGGATCAAACTTGTGGCATTCCTGGCAGAAGGATTGCAGACAGCCTCGCGCTTGTCAGGGACACGGTCCAGTACATCCAGGACCGCCGTGTGCATGCGGCCCTGGTCAGTCTTGACCAGGAGAAGGCCTTTGACCGTGTCTCCCATGAGTTCATGTGCAGAACCCTGCGCAGGCTTGGTCTTGGGGAACTGTTTTGTTCGTATGTGAATGTAATGTATAAAGACATTTGTAGTTTGGTGCTGGTAAATGGTTGGAAAACTGACCCCTTTGAGGTTCTCTCGGGGGTCAGACAAGGCTGCCCTCTCTCACCTCTGCTTTTTGTTTGCTGTATAGAGCTATTCGCCCAAAGCATCAGACGGAACCCAGAGATCAGAGGGATTACCGCACCAGGACCGGAAAGACGGGAGGTCAAGTGCTCGCTCTACATGGATGACGTGACGGTGTTCTGTGCCGACCAGCGCTCCATCGACACACTCGTCCAGACGTGCGAGGACTTCGGCCAAGCTTCGGGGGCAAAGGTCAACTGCGGGAAGTCGGAAGTCATGATCTTCGGAAAGTGGTTCCTGCCTTCTTCTGCACCCATACCGTTCAGCCTCAAAGCGGATTTCATCAAAATTCTTGGAGTCTGGTTTGGAGCGGAGGGCGCAGCCCTGAAGTCCTGGGAGGAAAGACTGGCTAAGATGAGACAGAAGTTTGGACTTTGGAGCAACAGAGTACTTACCATCGAAGGGAAAACACTGGTACTCCGCAGCGAGATTCTCCCTGTGTTGCAGTACCTCGCCCAGGCCTGGCCCCCCCGGGACAACACCTGCAAGGCCATCACCAGGGCGGTGTTTCACTTCATCTGGGGCTCCAAAATGGACAGAGTAAAGCGGACTGTTATGTTCAAGGAACCTCTCAAGGGCGGTAAGGGCGTGCCTGACATCGCCACATTACTGAGGGTGTTCTTTGCCTGTAACTGCATCCGCAGGACTTTGGTTGACAGAACTGTGGACTCTGGCGGTAACTCCATGTCCCGTTTTTTCCTCCTGCCTCTTTGGAAGTCTCTTGGATGGGACAAATGGGACAGTTCCATCCCCTACAACTGGGACGCTCCATGGTATTACTTGGATACCTTCAAGTTCATCAAGGAGCTGGGACTGCATGGAGTTAAGCCCGACTTGTGGAAGCCAAAAACTATCTACAAGTTGATCAGAGCATCGGACATCTTGGAGTCGATTCCAGGCCTCCCTTCAGCCACTTGCAAAGTGGTTTGGAGGAATGTTTCTTCAAAGAGACTCATCAACAGGCACAAAGATCAGGCATGGATGGCAATCCAAGGGGGATTGCTACTCAGGACATTCTTGCATGCCAGAAACCTGTGCAGATACAGGCACTGCCCCTTTTGCATCATCCAGGAGGAAACATCGTATCATGTTTTCTGGGAGTGCCCCTTTGCACAGGGCCTGTTGACGGCCTTGGAACCTGAACTTAAAGACTTTGTACCACAGACTGCTATTACACACTTTGGTGTGTTAAACGGACTCTTCTGTGGAACTCATTCACAGGAGGACATTGACAGTGCCTGGCGGGTGCTGTGTTGTTTTAAAGACGCTTTATGGTACGCCAGGAACCGCCGCGTACACCACCGGCAGAGGATGTCCATTGAGGACTGTCGCAGACTGACCCTCAGTCTGCTGAGAGACTATACCTTGATAGACTTTAAGGAGGAAGAGGACGTCTAAAGATTTCCCCTTCCCCCTGACATTGACATTTCTTGACACGCTTTTTTGAACTACTGTTTTCAGGGTAATGCGGCGTCATGCACGATGTGATGTTTCGGGGTTAAACAACTCTGCGCAACACATCAGGCATCATACCGCAGAATGGGTTGAATGAATGTAATTTAATTGAATGCTTGCAACTGTATTGATATGTAGTGTATTTATGCGCTGCGTCGCAGTACAGAGAATGTACCCTGTCAAAAGTATTTGATTTTTGTATATTTGCTTTGCAAAATAAACTTAAATATTGCCTTTTACTAAAGATTTCCGTGGAGAGGAACAACCATGAGTTTCGGTGAATTTTTTGATGCCTGGCTAATGCTGGGCTTCCTTAATATGGTGAAAAATAGCTTGAGTTCCTTCGATTGGGAAAGGCACATAGACGGCGTTAATGTTGTTGTTGTTGGTGGTGGTGGTGGTCAATGCAGCCTAAAAAACGGTTTGATGGCATTGGTCCACGCATATATTTGCCCCCAATTCCATGGCCATGCGCCTTATATCATTCTGATGAAGCCGATTGTTACGCGTGCCTGCTGATTCCCACCCCCATGCTGACTCCCATATATCAGGGCTGCTGCTGAGCTCTGACACTAAAGTCAGTATGCGCCTCCATCATCTGCAGCTCTGTCCTCTGTCTCCCCTCCCCTTTCTGACTATCTGCTTGTGTTACTCTATTCTTGTACCAGATCGTGCAGTCTCCATAGAGACTGTCAAAAATTGTCATTGCCGGCTATATTTCAAGCCGTCATGACGGGGTATTGGTAAAAGTTTTCAATTAGCAATAATCGCGCCTCAGTGAAACTTCATTGGCTACAATACTGCCACTGCGCAAAGCTACCAATAGATGGCAGCAGCGAACACCCTCCCACAGGAACATCGCAACAAGCTCATGGGGAGTCACAGCGGAATGCTTTAATTTCTATACCTTACTTGTCCTATAAATATTCCATATTACAAATAGCACATGTACACATTTCTTACACACTAATCATCATAAATGTTGTTGGTGGTCAACGCGGCCTAGAAAATGATTTGATGGCCTTGGTCCACGCATTTATTTGCTCCCAATTCCATGGCCGTGCGCCTCTATGCAAATATATGTGCTGCTGCAGTGTCGTCCGGGAAGACTGTCTGATAGCCCTGGCATCCTGAAGACATTTCAGAGGCCTCCTCCCCAGGTACAGACAGTTTCCTGTTCAAAAGTGGCGGCGGCGGCGACGAGCGTGGAATAGCTCTGATTGAGGCTAGTTGACCAGCCAGCAAGCACCCAGAAAGCCCCTCCATAACCAGGAAGAGATGTTCCCCTGACCGGGGGCTGCTAGAGTGATGATTCCAACTCATACTTACCTGGCAGGGGAGACACCATGATCATGAAGGCGGTTCTCCCAGGGCGAGGCTCGGCCATTGCACTCCGGCTGTGCTGACCCCTGCGATTTCCCCAAATGCGGGAAACTCGACTGCATAATTTGTGGTAGTGGGGGACTGCGTTCGCGCTTTCCCCTGATTATTCCTGGTAAAAGATAGATTTGAAGAAAAAGAAGCAGAAGCAGCAGCAACAACAACAACAGCAGCAGCAGCAACAACAGACTTTGCCGTGTTTCTTTCTTCCCCTGCTGTTTCTTTTCTCAGGTGTTTCTGCAGCCTTCTACAATAGTTCAGCACGTTCGCCACTTGTTGTCCTGGATCCATCCCATGTATCTCTTCGTTCGATGCTGCATGCTTCCATATCTCTACGCAGCAGGCCTCGTTTCTCAGAAGGAAATCTGCATTGTGTCTGAACACTTCATTTCCGCCCCTCTATGCAAATATATGTGCTGCTGCAGTGTCGTCCGGGAAGACTGTCTGATAGCCCTGGCATCCTGAAGACATTTCAGAGGCCTCCTCCCCAGGTACAGACAGTTTCCTGTTCAAAAGTGGCGGCGGCGGCGGCGACGAGCGTGGAATAGCTCTGATTGAGGCTAGTTGACCAGCCAGCAAGCACCCAGAAAGCCCCTCCATAACCAGGAAGAGATGTTCCCCTGACCGGGGGCTGCTAGAGTGATGATTCCAACTCATACTTACCTGGCAGGGGAGACACCATGATCATGAAGGCGGTTCTCCCAGGGCGAGGCTCGGCCATTGCACTCCGGCTGTGCTGACCCCTGCGATTTCCCCAAATGCGGGAAACTCGACTGCATAATTTGTGGTAGTGGGGGACTGCGTTCGCGCTTTCCCCTGATTATTCCTGGTAAAAGATAGATTTGAAGAAAAAGAAGCAGAAGCAGCAGCAACAACAACAACAGCAGCAGCAGCAACAACAGACTTTGCCGTGTTTCTTTCTTCCCCTGCTGTTTCTTTTCTCAGGTGTTTCTGCAGCCTTCTACAATAGTTCAGCACGTTCGCCACTTGTTGTCCTGGATCCATCCCATGTATCTCTTCGTTCGATGCTGCATGCTTCCATATCTCTACGCAGCAGGCCTCGTTTCTCAGAAGGAAATCTGCATTGTGTCTGAACACTTCATTTCCGCCCCTCTATGCAAATATATGTGCTGCTGCAGTGTCGTCCGGGAAGACTGTCTGATAGCCCTGGCATCCTGAAGACATTTCAGAGGCCTCCTCCCCAGGTACAGACAGTTTCCTGTTCAAAAGTGGCGGCGGCGGCGGCGACGAGCGTGGAATAGCTCTGATTGAGGCTAGTTGACCAGCCAGCAAGCACCCAGAAAGCCCCTCCATAACCAGGAAGAGATGTTCCCCTGACCGGGGGCTGCTAGAGTGATGATTCCAACTCATACTTACCTGGCAGGGGAGACACCATGATCATGAAGGCGGTTCTCCCAGGGCGAGGCTCGGCCATTGCACTCCGGCTGTGCTGACCCCTGCGATTTCCCCAAATGCGGGAAACTCGACTGCATAATTTGTGGTAGTGGGGGACTGCGTTCGCGCTTTCCCCTGATTATTCCTGGTAAAAGATAGATTTGAAGAAAAAGAAGCAGAAGCAGCAGCAACAACAACAACAGCAGCAGCAGCAGCAACAACAGACTTTGCCGTGTTTCTTTCTTCCCCTGCTGTTTCTTTTCTCAGGTGTTTCTGCAGCCTTCTACAATAGTTCAGCACGTTCGCCACTTGTTGTCCTGGATCCATCCCATGTATCTCTTCGTTCGATGCTGCATGCTTCCATATCTCTACGCAGCAGGCCTCGTTTCTCAGAAGGAAATCTGCATTGTGTCTGAACACTTCATTTCCGCCCCTCTATGCAAATATATGTGCTGCTGCAGTGTCGTCCGGGAAGACTGTCTGATAGCCCTGGCATCCTGAAGACATTTCAGAGGCCTCCTCCCCAGGTACAGACAGTTTCCTGTTCAAAAGTGGCGGCGGCGGCGGCGACGAGCGTGGAATAGCTCTGATTGAGGCTAGTTGACCAGCCAGCAAGCACCCAGAAAGCCCCTCCATAACCAGGAAGAGATGTTCCCCTGACCGGGGGCTGCTAGAGTGATGATTCCAACTCATACTTACCTGGCAGGGGAGACACCATGATCATGAAGGCGGTTCTCCCAGGGCGAGGCTCGGCCATTGCACTCCGGCTGTGCTGACCCCTGCGATTTCCCCAAATGCGGGAAACTCGACTGCATAATTTGTGGTAGTGGGGGACTGCGTTCGCGCTTTCCCCTGATTATTCCTGGTAAAAGATAGATTTGAAGAAAAAGAAGCAGAAGCAGCAGCAACAACAACAACAGCAGCAGCAGCAACAACAGACTTTGCCGTGTTTCTTTCTTCCCCTGCTGTTTCTTTTCTCAGGTGTTTCTGCAGCCTTCTACAATAGTTCAGCACGTTCGCCACTTGTTGTCCTGGATCCATCCCATGTATCTCTTCGTTCGATGCTGCATGCTTCCATATCTCTACGCAGCAGGCCTCGTTTCTCAGAAGGAAATCTGCATTGTGTCTGAACACTTCATTTCCGCCCCTCTATGCAAATATATGTGCTGCTGCAGTGTCGTCCGGGAAGACTGTCTGATAGCCCTGGCATCCTGAAGACATTTCAGAGGCCTCCTCCCCAGGTACAGACAGTTTCCTGTTCAAAAGTGGCGGCGGCGGCGGCGACGAGCGTGGAATAGCTCTGATTGAGGCTAGTTGACCAGCCAGCAAGCACCCAGAAAGCCCCTCCATAACCAGGAAGAGATGTTCCCCTGACCGGGGGCTGCTAGAGTGATGATTCCAACTCATACTTACCTGGCAGGGGAGACACCATGATCATGAAGGCGGTTCTCCCAGGGCGAGGCTCGGCCATTGCACTCCGGCTGTGCTGACCCCTGCGATTTCCCCAAATGCGGGAAACTCGACTGCATAATTTGTGGTAGTGGGGGACTGCGTTCGCGCTTTCCCCTGATTATTCCTGGTAAAAGATAGATTTGAAGAAAAAGAAGCAGAAGCAGCAGCAACAACAACAACAGCAGCAGCAGCAACAACAGACTTTGCCGTGTTTCTTTCTTCCCCTGCTGTTTCTTTTCTCAGGTGTTTCTGCAGCCTTCTACAATAGTTCAGCACGTTCGCCACTTGTTGTCCTGGATCCATCCCATGTATCTCTTCGTTCGATGCTGCATGCTTCCATATCTCTACGCAGCAGGCCTCGTTTCTCAGAAGGAAATCTGCATTGTGTCTGAACACTTCATTTCCGCCCCTCTATGCAAATATATGTGCTGCTGCAGTGTCGTCCGGGAAGACTGTCTGATAGCCCTGGCATCCTGAAGACATTTCAGAGGCCTCCTCCCCAGGTACAGACAGTTTCCTGTTCAAAAGTGGCGGCGGCGGCGGCGACGAGCGTGGAATAGCTCTGATTGAGGCTAGTTGACCAGCCAGCAAGCACCCAGAAAGCCCCTCCATAACCAGGAAGAGATGTTCCCCTGACCGGGGGCTGCTAGAGTGATGATTCCAACTCATACTTACCTGGCAGGGGAGACACCATGATCATGAAGGCGGTTCTCCCAGGGCGAGGCTCGGCCATTGCACTCCGGCTGTGCTGACCCCTGCGATTTCCCCAAATGCGGGAAACTCGACTGCATAATTTGTGGTAGTGGGGGACTGCGTTCGCGCTTTCCCCTGATTATTCCTGGTAAAAGATAGATTTGAAGAAAAAGAAGCAGAAGCAGCAGCAACAACAACAACAGCAGCAGCAGCAGCAACAACAGACTTTGCCGTGTTTCTTTCTTCCCCTGCTGTTTCTTTTCTCAGGTGTTTCTGCAGCCTTCTACAATAGTTCAGCACGTTCGCCACTTGTTGTCCTGGATCCATCCCATGTATCTCTTCGTTCGATGCTGCATGCTTCCATATCTCTACGCAGCAGGCCTCGTTTCTCAGAAGGAAATCTGCATTGTGTCTGAACACTTCATTTCCGCCCCTCTATGCAAATATATGTGCTGCTGCAGTGTCGTCCGGGAAGACTGTCTGATAGCCCTGGCATCCTGAAGACATTTCAGAGGCCTCCTCCCCAGGTACAGACAGTTTCCTGTTCAAAAGTGGCGGCGGCGGCGGCGACGAGCGTGGAATAGCTCTGATTGAGGCTAGTTGACCAGCCAGCAAGCACCCAGAAAGCCCCTCCATAACCAGGAAGAGATGTTCCCCTGACCGGGGGCTGCTAGAGTGATGATTCCAACTCATACTTACCTGGCAGGGGAGACACCATGATCATGAAGGCGGTTCTCCCAGGGCGAGGCTCGGCCATTGCACTCCGGCTGTGCTGACCCCTGCGATTTCCCCAAATGCGGGAAACTCGACTGCATAATTTGTGGTAGTGGGGGACTGCGTTCGCGCTTTCCCCTGATTATTCCTGGTAAAAGATAGATTTGAAGAAAAAGAAGCAGAAGCAGCAGCAACAACAACAACAGCAGCAGCAGCAGCAACAACAGACTTTGCCGTGTTTCTTTCTTCCCCTGCTGTTTCTTTTCTCAGGTGTTTCTGCAGCCTTCTACAATAGTTCAGCACGTTCGCCACTTGTTGTCCTGGATCCATCCCATGTATCTCTTCGTTCGATGCTGCATGCTTCCATATCTCTACGCAGCAGGCCTCGTTTCTCAGAAGGAAATCTGCATTGTGTCTGAACACTTCATTTCCGCCCCTCTATGCAAATATATGTGCTGCTGCAGTGTCGTCCGGGAAGACTGTCTGATAGCCCTGGCATCCTGAAGACATTTCAGAGGCCTCCTCCCCAGGTACAGACAGTTTCCTGTTCAAAAGTGGCGGCGGCGGCGGCGACGAGCGTGGAATAGCTCTGATTGAGGCTAGTTGACCAGCCAGCAAGCACCCAGAAAGCCCCTCCATAACCAGGAAGAGATGTTCCCCTGACCGGGGGCTGCTAGAGTGATGATTCCAACTCATACTTACCTGGCAGGGGAGACACCATGATCATGAAGGCGGTTCTCCCAGGGCGAGGCACGGCTATTGCACACTCTAGGCCGTGCTGATCGTGGTTGTCTTCCCTGCCGCTTCTCGGCCTTTTGGCTGGGACTGGGTGTGGTATCTGTCCTTATCAGTTGTCAGCGGAGCGCTGAAGCACCTCCTACATGGGGAGGGTGGATGCAATCCAATGACGTCATTGCACCTGGAAGGATGGTTTCAGCAGGGACTACGCTGTGCTGCCCGACAGAATACTGGGGGCCGGCCCATGGTTGAGTCTGAGCCATCTGGAAGGGTGCTCCTGGTGAGGATGGGTGCTGCGCTTGGTCTTGGTCTTTTTGCCGAGTTCTAGTCTGGCCTTCTGGCTGGCTGGTGTAAGTGCTATCTCTGTCAGCGATCTGGTTGGAGGAGCCGGTAATGCCCTGGGGTATGACGGGGTAGGACCGTGCAAATCCGCTGGGTTGGCTGGCAGGGGTGGAGGGCTGCACTGGCCGGTCGGGGGGTCGGATATGGAACGAAAAGCCTATGGTGCATGTGCCCCTGGAGTGGCAGTCCAGGGGTATCTGAAGATCACTGTGTGTGAGGGACACATTGATTGAAGGATACCACGGTCACTGCACCAGATACACGCTTTTTTTAGCACCTGCCTCCTGGGCCGGGCCTTTTGGCTAGGACCGGAGGAATTTTTTATTCCTGGCCGGAGGGCCTGGTCATTGTTTCACCACAATGGCCACTTCTTTCACTCTCCTCTCCACTATCCCTTCCCCCACTTTATTTTATTTAAGCCTGTGTTTGTCACTTTTTTGTCTTTTTTTGTTGTGCACGTTTTGTCTCACTGTGTGATTAGTAGGGTGCGGGTCCTCGGGCCAGCCCTGAACGTCTTGGGAGTGGGTGGACATGGCCTTCTGGCTTAGTTCGCCTGCTCTCATGGGGTCTCCCTTCGGGGGAGCCCCACCTAGTACTGGGAGGGTTCTGTTTCGGCAGTCCCTCCGAGGAAGTTGGGTCCGTGTCGGCTTCGGTTGCTCGGACCACAGTACCTCAGTCCCCGTCTGGAGCCTAACGCCCCGGGGGATCAGGGTTATGGGTCCCTCTTCACAGGAGGACCACTTGACGTTGCACCCGTCTGCACGTTTTTGTGAACACTCTTTATGTGTGTGCACATTTTTTCTGCACCGGGTGGAGTTTTTTGGGTGTGTTCACACGCCATAGGCTTTTCAAAAAAAAAAAAAAAAATGAAGGCGGTTCTCCCAGGGCGAGGCTCGGCCATTGCACTCCGGCTGTGCTGACCCCTGCGATTTCCCCAAATGCGGGAAACTCGACTGCATAATTTGTGGTAGTGGGGGACTGCGTTCGCGCTTTCCCCTGATTATTCCTGGTAAAAGATAGATTTGAAGAAAAAGAAGCAGAAGCAGCAGCAACAACAACAACAGCAGCAGCAGCAGCAACAACAGACTTTGCCGTGTTTCTTTCTTCCCCTGCTGTTTCTTTTCTCAGGTGTTTCTGCAGCCTTCTACAATAGTTCAGCACGTTCGCCACTTGTTGTCCTGGATCCATCCCATGTATCTCTTCGTTCGATGCTGCATGCTTCCATATCTCTACGCAGCAGGCCTCGTTTCTCAGAAGGAAATCTGCATTGTGTCTGAACACTTCATTTCCGCCCCTCTATGCAAATATATGTGCTGCTGCAGTGTCGTCCGGGAAGACTGTCTGATAGCCCTGGCATCCTGAAGACATTTCAGAGGCCTCCTCCCCAGGTACAGACAGTTTCCTGTTCAAAAGTGGCGGCGGCGGCGGCGACGAGCGTGGAATAGCTCTGATTGAGGCTAGTTGACCAGCCAGCAAGCACCCAGAAAGCCCCTCCATAACCAGGAAGAGATGTTCCCCTGACCGGGGGCTGCTAGAGTGATGATTCCAACTCATACTTACCTGGCAGGGGAGACACCATGATCATGAAGGCGGTTCTCCCAGGGCGAGGCTCGGCCATTGCACTCCGGCTGTGCTGACCCCTGCGATTTCCCCAAATGCGGGAAACTCGACTGCATAATTTGTGGTAGTGGGGGACTGCGTTCGCGCTTTCCCCTGATTATTCCTGGTAAAAGATAGATTTGAAGAAAAAGAAGCAGAAGCAGCAGCAACAACAACAACAGCAGCAGCAGCAGCAACAACAGACTTTGCCGTGTTTCTTTCTTCCCCTGCTGTTTCTTTTCTCAGGTGTTTCTGCAGCCTTCTACAATAGTTCAGCACGTTCGCCACTTGTTGTCCTGGATCCATCCCATGTATCTCTTCGTTCGATGCTGCATGCTTCCATATCTCTACGCAGCAGGCCTCGTTTCTCAGAAGGAAATCTGCATTGTGTCTGAACACTTCATTTCCGCCCCTCTATGCAAATATATGTGCTGCTGCAGTGTCGTCCGGGAAGACTGTCTGATAGCCCTGGCATCCTGAAGACATTTCAGAGGCCTCCTCCCCAGGTACAGACAGTTTCCTGTTCAAAAGTGGCGGCGGCGGCGGCGACGAGCGTGGAATAGCTCTGATTGAGGCTAGTTGACCAGCCAGCAAGCACCCAGAAAGCCCCTCCATAACCAGGAAGAGATGTTCCCCTGACCGGGGGCTGCTAGAGTGATGATTCCAACTCATACTTACCTGGCAGGGGAGACACCATGATCATGAAGGCGGTTCTCCCAGGGCGAGGCTCGGCCATTGCACTCCGGCTGTGCTGACCCCTGCGATTTCCCCAAATGCGGGAAACTCGACTGCATAATTTGTGGTAGTGGGGGACTGCGTTCGCGCTTTCCCCTGATTATTCCTGGTAAAAGATAGATTTGAAGAAAAAGAAGCAGAAGCAGCAGCAACAACAACAACAGCAGCAGCAGCAACAACAGACTTTGCCGTGTTTCTTTCTTCCCCTGCTGTTTCTTTTCTCAGGTGTTTCTGCAGCCTTCTACAATAGTTCAGCACGTTCGCCACTTGTTGTCCTGGATCCATCCCATGTATCTCTTCGTTCGATGCTGCATGCTTCCATATCTCTACGCAGCAGGCCTCGTTTCTCAGAAGGAAATCTGCATTGTGTCTGAACACTTCATTTCCGCCCCTCTATGCAAATATATGTGCTGCTGCAGTGTCGTCCGGGAAGACTGTCTGATAGCCCTGGCATCCTGAAGACATTTCAGAGGCCTCCTCCCCAGGTACAGACAGTTTCCTGTTCAAAAGTGGCGGCGGCGGCGGCGACGAGCGTGGAATAGCTCTGATTGAGGCTAGTTGACCAGCCAGCAAGCACCCAGAAAGCCCCTCCATAACCAGGAAGAGATGTTCCCCTGACCGGGGGCTGCTAGAGTGATGATTCCAACTCATACTTACCTGGCAGGGGAGACACCATGATCATGAAGGCGGTTCTCCCAGGGCGAGGCTCGGCCATTGCACTCCGGCTGTGCTGACCCCTGCGATTTCCCCAAATGCGGGAAACTCGACTGCATAATTTGTGGTAGTGGGGGACTGCGTTCGCGCTTTCCCCTGATTATTCCTGGTAAAAGATAGATTTGAAGAAAAAGAAGCAGAAGCAGCAGCAACAACAACAACAGCAGCAGCAGCAACAACAGACTTTGCCGTGTTTCTTTCTTCCCCTGCTGTTTCTTTTCTCAGGTGTTTCTGCAGCCTTCTACAATAGTTCAGCACGTTCGCCACTTGTTGTCCTGGATCCATCCCATGTATCTCTTCGTTCGATGCTGCATGCTTCCATATCTCTACGCAGCAGGCCTCGTTTCTCAGAAGGAAATCTGCATTGTGTCTGAACACTTCATTTCCGCCCCTCTATGCAAATATATGTGCTGCTGCAGTGTCGTCCGGGAAGACTGTCTGATAGCCCTGGCATCCTGAAGACATTTCAGAGGCCTCCTCCCCAGGTACAGACAGTTTCCTGTTCAAAAGTGGCGGCGGCGGCGGCGGCGACGAGCGTGGAATAGCTCTGATTGAGGCTAGTTGACCAGCCAGCAAGCACCCAGAAAGCCCCTCCATAACCAGGAAGAGATGTTCCCCTGACCGGGGGCTGCTAGAGTGATGATTCCAACTCATACTTACCTGGCAGGGGAGACACCATGATCATGAAGGCGGTTCTCCCAGGGCGAGGCTCGGCCATTGCACTCCGGCTGTGCTGACCCCTGCGATTTCCCCAAATGCGGGAAACTCGACTGCATAATTTGTGGTAGTGGGGGACTGCGTTCGCGCTTTCCCCTGATTATTCCTGGTAAAAGATAGATTTGAAGAAAAAGAAGCAGAAGCAGCAGCAACAACAACAACAGCAGCAGCAGCAACAACAGACTTTGCCGTGTTTCTTTCTTCCCCTGCTGTTTCTTTTCTCAGGTGTTTCTGCAGCCTTCTACAATAGTTCAGCACGTTCGCCACTTGTTGTCCTGGATCCATCCCATGTATCTCTTCGTTCGATGCTGCATGCTTCCATATCTCTACGCAGCAGGCCTCGTTTCTCAGAAGGAAATCTGCATTGTGTCTGAACACTTCATTTCCGCCCCTCTATGCAAATATATGTGCTGCTGCAGTGTCGTCCGGGAAGACTGTCTGATAGCCCTGGCATCCTGAAGACATTTCAGAGGCCTCCTCCCCAGGTACAGACAGTTTCCTGTTCAAAAGTGGCGGCGGCGGCGGCGACGAGCGTGGAATAGCTCTGATTGAGGCTAGTTGACCAGCCAGCAAGCACCCAGAAAGCCCCTCCATAACCAGGAAGAGATGTTCCCCTGACCGGGGGCTGCTAGAGTGATGATTCCAACTCATACTTACCTGGCAGGGGAGACACCATGATCATGAAGGCGGTTCTCCCAGGGCGAGGCTCGGCCATTGCACTCCGGCTGTGCTGACCCCTGCGATTTCCCCAAATGCGGGAAACTCGACTGCATAATTTGTGGTAGTGGGGGACTGCGTTCGCGCTTTCCCCTGATTATTCCTGGTAAAAGATAGATTTGAAGAAAAAGAAGCAGAAGCAGCAGCAACAACAACAACAACAGCAGCAGCAGCAACAACAGACTTTGCCGTGTTTCTTTCTTCCCCTGCTGTTTCTTTTCTCAGGTGTTTCTGCAGCCTTCTACAATAGTTCAGCACGTTCGCCACTTGTTGTCCTGGATCCATCCCATGTATCTCTTCGTTCGATGCTGCATGCTTCCATATCTCTACGCAGCAGGCCTCGTTTCTCAGAAGGAAATCTGCATTGTGTCTGAACACTTCATTTCCGCCCCTCTATGCAAATATATGTGCTGCTGCAGTGTCGTCCGGGAAGACTGTCTGATAGCCCTGGCATCCTGAAGACATTTCAGAGGCCTCCTCCCCAGGTACAGACAGTTTCCTGTTCAAAAGTGGCGGCGGCGGCGGCGACGAGCGTGGAATAGCTCTGATTGAGGCTAGTTGACCAGCCAGCAAGCACCCAGAAAGCCCCTCCATAACCAGGAAGAGATGTTCCCCTGACCGGGGGCTGCTAGAGTGATGATTCCAACTCATACTTACCTGGCAGGGGAGACACCATGATCATGAAGGCGGTTCTCCCAGGGCGAGGCTCGGCCATTGCACTCCGGCTGTGCTGACCCCTGCGATTTCCCCAAATGCGGGAAACTCGACTGCATAATTTGTGGTAGTGGGGGACTGCGTTCGCGCTTTCCCCTGATTATTCCTGGTAAAAGATAGATTTGAAGAAAAAGAAGCAGAAGCAGCAGCAACAACAACAACAACAGCAGCAGCAACAACAGACTTTGCCGTGTTTCTTTCTTCCCCTGCTGTTTCTTTTCTCAGGTGTTTCTGCAGCCTTCTACAATAGTTCAGCACGTTCGCCACTTGTTGTCCTGGATCCATCCCATGTATCTCTTCGTTCGATGCTGCATGCTTCCATATCTCTACGCAGCAGGCCTCGTTTCTCAGAAGGAAATCTGCATTGTGTCTGAACACTTCATTTCCGCCCCTCTATGCAAATATATGTGCTGCTGCAGTGTCGTCCGGGAAGACTGTCTGATAGCCCTGGCATCCTGAAGACATTTCAGAGGCCTCCTCCCCAGGTACAGACAGTTTCCTGTTCAAAAGTGGCGGCGGCGGCGGCGGCGACGAGCGTGGAATAGCTCTGATTGAGGCTAGTTGACCAGCCAGCAAGCACCCAGAAAGCCCCTCCATAACCAGGAAGAGATGTTCCCCTGACCGGGGGCTGCTAGAGTGATGATTCCAACTCATACTTACCTGGCAGGGGAGACACCATGATCATGAAGGCGGTTCTCCCAGGGCGAGGCTCGGCCATTGCACTCCGGCTGTGCTGACCCCTGCGATTTCCCCAAATGCGGGAAACTCGACTGCATAATTTGTGGTAGTGGGGGACTGCGTTCGCGCTTTCCCCTGATTATTCCTGGTAAAAGATAGATTTGAAGAAAAAGAAGCAGAAGCAGCAGCAACAACAACAACAGCAGCAGCAGCAACAACAGACTTTGCCGTGTTTCTTTCTTCCCCTGCTGTTTCTTTTCTCAGGTGTTTCTGCAGCCTTCTACAATAGTTCAGCACGTTCGCCACTTGTTGTCCTGGATCCATCCCATGTATCTCTTCGTTCGATGCTGCATGCTTCCATATCTCTACGCAGCAGGCCTCGTTTCTCAGAAGGAAATCTGCATTGTGTCTGAACACTTCATTTCCGCCCCTCTATGCAAATATATGTGCTGCTGCAGTGTCGTCCGGGAAGACTGTCTGATAGCCCTGGCATCCTGAAGACATTTCAGAGGCCTCCTCCCCAGGTACAGACAGTTTCCTGTTCAAAAGTGGCGGCGGCGGCGGCGACGAGCGTGGAATAGCTCTGATTGAGGCTAGTTGACCAGCCAGCAAGCACCCAGAAAGCCCCTCCATAACCAGGAAGAGATGTTCCCCTGACCGGGGGCTGCTAGAGTGATGATTCCAACTCATACTTACCTGGCAGGGGAGACACCATGATCATGAAGGCGGTTCTCCCAGGGCGAGGCTCGGCCATTGCACTCCGGCTGTGCTGACCCCTGCGATTTCCCCAAATGCGGGAAACTCGACTGCATAATTTGTGGTAGTGGGGGACTGCGTTCGCGCTTTCCCCTGATTATTCCTGGTAAAAGATAGATTTGAAGAAAAAGAAGCAGAAGCAGCAGCAACAACAACAGCAGCAGCAGCAACAACAGACTTTGCCGTGTTTCTTTCTTCCCCTGCTGTTTCTTTTCTCAGGTGTTTCTGCAGCCTTCTACAATAGTTCAGCACGTTCGCCACTTGTTGTCCTGGATCCATCCCATGTATCTCTTCGTTCGATGCTTGTTATATTCTAAAATCCCTTCCGGAAGGATTTTATAAAGAATATATATATTCTTGTTAATATGAATGAATGTGAGACTGTTTGAGCTATTAATTTTCTTGTGTAATTCGCTGAAATCGAGATTTGAAACTCCAAAAACGTATAAGTTTGAATATGAAATATATATATATGTTCATTTGAAATGTTTAATGTTTTAAGTAAAGAATTGTATTTGATTGGAATGTGTTCTCCTATTGAGGTAATTCATATGGCTGTTTCTCAGTGATTGATTAGCTAGGCCACATTCTGTTTAGAATGTGATTTTAGCTGTGTCTGCAGACCTTTCACCTTTTCTTACCTAAACAAGCCATTTCCTCTTGAGATCTACAGAATATTTAGACTAGGTTCTTAGGAGCCATTTCCTATGTAAAGGTTGAGATAGATGTAAAACAGATGTTGTATCAGGTTTTCATTATAAGTCACACCCTTTTGGGAGGGTATTTTTCTGAGCGCGAAATTCAGACAAAGAAATGTCTTTGATATATAAACTATAGGTCTGATGGCTTCGGTAGCTTTTTCCTATTCAGCCACCAAGAAGAAGAAGCTCACATTGACAGACATTCATTTTGCAAACATACGGAAGCAAGTCTTGGAACACACATCTGATTCATTTGAAATTCATATTTTTTTAACTCTTATTTGAAGCTATTTGATACATTTAAACTGTTTTTGTACTTATGTTAAGTGTGTACATTAAACACACGTTTTTTTATTCACGAATCTGTCTCACGATCGATTTAATAGCAGTAAGTGTGCTATTTAAATATAAGTCAAGTTATCAACTTTATTTCAATGCTGCATGCTTCCATATCTCTACGCAGCAGGCCTCGTTTCTCAGAAGGAAATCTGCATTGTGTCTGAACACTTCATTTCCGCCCCTCTATGCAAATATATGTGCTGCTGCAGTGTCGTCCGGGAAGACTGTCTGATAGCCCTGGCATCCTGAAGACATTTCAGAGGCCTCCTCCCCAGGTACAGACAGTTTCCTGTTCAAAAGTGGCGGTGGCGGCGGCGACGAGCGTGGAATAGCTCTGATTGAGGCTAGTTGACCAGCCAGCAAGCACCCAGAAAGCCCCTCCATAACCAGGAAGAGATGTTCCCCTGACCGGGGGCTGCTAGAGTGATGATTCCAACTCATACTTACCTGGCAGGGGAGACACCATGATCATGAAGGCGGTTCTCCCAGGGCGAGGCTCGGCCATTGCACTCCGGCTGTGCTGACCCCTGCGATTTCCCCAAATGCGGGAAACTCGACTGCATAATTTGTGGTAGTGGGGGACTGCGTTCGCGCTTTCCCCTGATTATTCCTGGTAAAAGATAGATTTGAAGAAAAAGAAGCAGAAGCAGCAGCAACAACAACAACAGCAGCAGCAGCAGCAACAACAGACTTTGCCGTGTTTCTTTCTTCCCCTGCTGTTTCTTTTCTCAGGTGTTTCTGCAGCCTTCTACAATAGTTCAGCACGTTCGCCACTTGTTGTCCTGGATCCATCCCATGTATCTCTTCGTTCGATGCTGCATGCTTCCATATCTCTACGCAGCAGGCCTCGTTTCTCAGAAGGAAATCTGCATTGTGTCTGAACACTTCATTTCCGCCCCTCTATGCAAATATATGTGCTGCTGCAGTGTCGTCCGGGAAGACTGTCTGATAGCCCTGGCATCCTGAAGACATTTCAGAGGCCTCCTCCCCAGGTACAGACAGTTTCCTGTTCAAAAGTGGCGGCGGCGGCGGCGGCGACGAGCGTGGAATAGCTCTGATTGAGGCTAGTTGACCAGCCAGCAAGCACCCAGAAAGCCCCTCCATAACCAGGAAGAGATGTTCCCCTGACCGGGGGCTGCTAGAGTGATGATTCCAACTCATACTTACCTGGCAGGGGAGACACCATGATCATGAAGGCGGTTCTCCCAGGGCGAGGCTCGGCCATTGCACTCCGGCTGTGCTGACCCCTGCGATTTCCCCAAATGCGGGAAACTCGACTGCATAATTTGTGGTAGTGGGGGACTGCGTTCGCGCTTTCCCCTGATTATTCCTGGTAAAAGATAGATTTGAAGAAAAAGAAGCAGAAGCAGCAGCAACAACAACAACAGCAGCAGCAGCAGCAACAACAGACTTTGCCGTGTTTCTTTCTTCCCCTGCTGTTTCTTTTCTCAGGTGTTTCTGCAGCCTTCTACAATAGTTCAGCACGTTCGCCACTTGTTGTCCTGGATCCATCCCATGTATCTCTTCGTTCGATGCTGCATGCTTCCATATCTCTACGCAGCAGGCCTCGTTTCTCAGAAGGAAATCTGCATTGTGTCTGAACACTTCATTTCCGCCCCTCTATGCAAATATATGTGCTGCTGCAGTGTCGTCCGGGAAGACTGTCTGATAGCCCTGGCATCCTGAAGACATTTCAGAGGCCTCCTCCCCAGGTACAGACAGTTTCCTGTTCAAAAGTGGCGGCGGCGGCGGCGACGAGCGTGGAATAGCTCTGATTGAGGCTAGTTGACCAGCCAGCAAGCACCCAGAAAGCCCCTCCATAACCAGGAAGAGATGTTCCCCTGACCGGGGGCTGCTAGAGTGATGATTCCAACTCATACTTACCTGGCAGGGGAGACACCATGATCATGAAGGCGGTTCTCCCAGGGCGAGGCTCGGCCATTGCACTCCGGCTGTGCTGACCCCTGCGATTTCCCCAAATGCGGGAAACTCGACTGCATAATTTGTGGTAGTGGGGGACTGCGTTCGCGCTTTCCCCTGATTATTCCTGGTAAAAGATAGATTTGAAGAAAAAGAAGCAGAAGCAGCAGCAACAACAACAACAGCAGCAGCAGCAGCAACAACAGACTTTGCCGTGTTTCTTTCTTCCCCTGCTGTTTCTTTTCTCAGGTGTTTCTGCAGCCTTCTACAATAGTTCAGCACGTTCGCCACTTGTTGTCCTGGATCCATCCCATGTATCTCTTCGTTCGATGCTGCATGCTTCCATATCTCTACGCAGCAGGCCTCGTTTCTCAGAAGGAAATCTGCATTGTGTCTGAACACTTCATTTCCGCCCCTCTATGCAAATATATGTGCTGCTGCAGTGTCGTCCGGGAAGACTGTCTGATAGCCCTGGCATCCTGAAGACATTTCAGAGGCCTCCTCCCCAGGTACAGACAGTTTCCTGTTCAAAAGTGGCGGCGGCGGCGGCGACGAGCGTGGAATAGCTCTGATTGAGGCTAGTTGACCAGCCAGCAAGCACCCAGAAAGCCCCTCCATAACCAGGAAGAGATGTTCCCCTGACCGGGGGCTGCTAGAGTGATGATTCCAACTCATACTTACCTGGCAGGGGAGACACCATGATCATGAAGGCGGTTCTCCCAGGGCGAGGCTCGGCCATTGCACTCCGGCTGTGCTGACCCCTGCGATTTCCCCAAATGCGGGAAACTCGACTGCATAATTTGTGGTAGTGGGGGACTGCGTTCGCGCTTTCCCCTGATTATTCCTGGTAAAAGATAGATTTGAAGAAAAAGAAGCAGAAGCAGCAGCAACAACAACAACAGCAGCAGCAGCAGCAACAACAGACTTTGCCGTGTTTCTTTCTTCCCCTGCTGTTTCTTTTCTCAGGTGTTTCTGCAGCCTTCTACAATAGTTCAGCACGTTCGCCACTTGTTGTCCTGGATCCATCCCATGTATCTCTTCGTTCGATGCTGCATGCTTCCATATCTCTACGCAGCAGGCCTCGTTTCTCAGAAGGAAATCTGCATTGTGTCTGAACACTTCATTTCCGCCCCTCTATGCAAATATATGTGCTGCTGCAGTGTCGTCCGGGAAGACTGTCTGATAGCCCTGGCATCCTGAAGACATTTCAGAGGCCTCCTCCCCAGGTACAGACAGTTTCCTGTTCAAAAGTGGCGGCGGCGGCGACGAGCGTGGAATAGCTCTGATTGAGGCTAGTTGACCAGCCAGCAAGCACCCAGAAAGCCCCTCCATAACCAGGAAGAGATGTTCCCCTGACCGGGGGCTGCTAGAGTGATGATTCCAACTCATACTTACCTGGCAGGGGAGACACCATGATCATGAAGGCGGTTCTCCCAGGGCGAGGCACGGCTATTGCACACTCTAGGCCGTGCTGATCGTGGTTGTCTTCCCTGCCGCTTCTCGGCCTTTTGGCTGGGACTGGGTGTGGTATCTGTCCTTATCAGTTGTCAGCGGAGCGCTGAAGCACCTCCTACATGGGGAGGGTGGATGCAATCCAATGACGTCATTGCACCTGGAAGGATGGTTTCAGCAGGGACTACGCCGTGCTGCCCGACAGAATACTGGGGGCCGGCCCATGGTTGAGTCTGAGCCATCTGGAAGGGTGCTCCTGGTGAGGATGGGTGCTGTGCTTGGTCTTGGTCTTTTTGCCGAGTTCTAGTCTGGCCTTCTGGCTGGCTGGTGTAAGTGCTATCTCTGTCGGCGATCCGGTTGGAGGAGCTGGTAATGCCCTGTGGTAGGACAGGGCAGAGCCATGCAAATCCGCTGGGTTGACGGAGGGTCTGGAGGGGCTAGTATTGGTGGAGGCTGCTAACTGGAGCGGCAGTTCTCCCCAAGAAAACCTTGAAGGGCTCTCTAGCTGACGGGGGTGGAGGGCTGCACTGGCCAGTCGGGGGGTCGGATATGGAACGAAAAGCCTATGGTGCATGTGCCCCTGGAGTGGCAGTCCAGGGGTATCTGAAGATCACTGTGTGTGAGGGACACATTGATTGAAGGATACCACGGTCACTGCACCAGATACACGCTTTTTTTAGCACCTGCCTCCTGGGCCGGGCCTTTTGGCTAGGACCGGAGGAATTTTTTATTCCTGGCCGGAGGGCCTGGTCATTGTTTCACCACAATGGCCACTTCTTTCACTCTCCTCTCCACTATCCCTTCCCCCACTTTATTTTATTTAAGCCTGTGTTTGTCACTTTTTTGTCTTTTTTTGTTGTGCACGTTTTGTCTCACTGTGTGATTAGTAGGGTGCGGGTCCTCGGGCCAGCCCTGAACGTCTTGGGAGTGGGTGGACATGGCCTTCTGGCTTAGTTCGCCTGCTCTCATGGGGTCTCCCTTCGGGGGAGCCCCACCTAGTACTGGGAGGGTTCTGTTTCGGCAGTCCCTCCGAGGAAGTTGGGTCCGTGTCGGCTTCGGTTGCTCGGACCACAGTACCTCAGTCCCCGTCTGGAGCCTAACGCCCCGGGGGATCAGGGTTATGGGTCCCTCTTCACAGGAGGACCACTTGACGTTGCACCCGTCTGCACGTTTTTGTGAACACTCTTTATGTGTGTGCACATTTTTTCTGCACCGGGTGGAGTTTTTTTGGGTGTGTTCACACGCCATAGGCTTTTCAAAAAAAAAGGTGGTTCTCCCAGGGCGAGGCACGGCTATTGCACACTCTAGGCCGTGCTGATCGTGGTTGTCTTCCCTGCCGCTTCTCGGCCTTTTGGCTGGGACTGGGTGTGGTATCTGTCCTTATCAGTTGTCAGCGGAGCGCTGAAGCACCTCCTACATGGGGAGGGTGGATGCAATCCAATGACGTCATTGCACCTGGAAGGATGGTTTCAGCAGGGACTACGCCGTGCTGCCCGACAGAATACTGGGGGCCGGCCCATGGTTGAGTCTGAGCCATCTGGAAGGGTGCTCCTGGTGAGGATGGGTGCTGTGCTTGGTCTTGGTCTTTTTGCCGAGTTCTAGTCTGGCCTTCTGGCTGGCTGGTGTAAGTGCTATCTCTGTCGGCGATCCGGTTGGAGGAGCTGGTAATGCCCTGTGGTAGGACAGGGCAGAGCCATGCAAATCCGCTGGGTTGACGGAGGGTCTGGAGGGGCTAGTATTGGTGGAGGCTGCTAACTGGAGCGGCAGTTCTCCCCAAGAAAACCTTGAAGGGCTCTCTAGCTGACGGGGGTGGAGGGCTGCACTGGCCAGTCGGGGGGTCGGATATGGAACGAAAAGCCTATGGTGCATGTGCCCCTGGAGTGGCAGTCCAGGGGTATCTGAAGATCACTGTGTGTGAGGGACACATTGATTGAAGGATACCACGGTCACTGCACCAGATACACGCTTTTTTTAGCACCTGCCTCCTGGGCCGGGCCTTTTGGCTAGGACCGGAGGAATTTTTTATTCCTGGCCGGAGGGCCTGGTCATTGTTTCACCACAATGGCCACTTCTTTCACTCTCCTCTCCACTATCCCTTCCCCCACTTTATTTTATTTAAGCCTGTGTTTGTCACTTTTTTGTCTTTTTTTGTTGTGCACGTTTTGTCTCACTGTGTGATTAGTAGGGTGCGGGTCCTCGGGCCAGCCCTGAACGTCTTGGGAGTGGGTGGACATGGCCTTCTGGCTTAGTTCGCCTGCTCTCATGGGGTCTCCCTTCGGGGGAGCCCCACCTAGTACTGGGAGGGTTCTGTTTCGGCAGTCCCTCCGAGGAAGTTGGGTCCGTGTCGGCTTCGGTTGCTCGGACCACAGTACCTCAGTCCCCGTCTGGAGCCTAACGCCCCGGGGGATCAGGGTTATGGGTCCCTCTTCACAGGAGGACCACTTGACGTTGCACCCGTCTGCACGTTTTTGTGAACACTCTTTATGTGTGTGCACATTTTTTCTGCACCGGGTGGAGTTTTTTGGGTGTGTTCACACGCCATAGGCTTTTCAAAAAAAGAAAAAAAAAGAAAAAAGGTTCTCCCAGGGCGAGGCTCGGCCATTGCACTCCGGCTGTGCTGACCCCTGCGATTTCCCCAAATGCGGGAAACTCGACTGCATAATTTGTGGTAGTGGGGGACTGCGTTCGCGCTTTCCCCTGATTATTCCTGGTAAAAGATAGATTTGAAGAAAAAGAAGCAGAAGCAGCAGCAACAACAACAACAGCAGCAGCAGCAGCAACAACAGACTTTGCCGTGTTTCTTTCTTCCCCTGCTGTTTCTTTTCTCAGGTGTTTCTGCAGCCTTCTACAATAGTTCAGCACGTTCGCCACTTGTTGTCCTGGATCCATCCCATGTATCTCTTCGTTCGATGCTGCATGCTTCCATATCTCTACGCAGCAGGCCTCGTTTCTCAGAAGGAAATCTGCATTGTGTCTGAACACTTCATTTCCGCCCCTCTATGCAAATATATGTGCTGCTGCAGTGTCGTCCGGGAAGACTGTCTGATAGCCCTGGCATCCTGAAGACATTTCAGAGGCCTCCTCCCCAGGTACAGACAGTTTCCTGTTCAAAAGTGGCGGCGGCGGCGGCGACGAGCGTGGAATAGCTCTGATTGAGGCTAGTTGACCAGCCAGCAAGCACCCAGAAAGCCCCTCCATAACCAGGAAGAGATGTTCCCCTGACCGGGGGCTGCTAGAGTGATGATTCCAACTCATACTTACCTGGCAGGGGAGACACCATGATCATGAAGGCGGTTCTCCCAGGGCGAGGCTCGGCCATTGCACTCCGGCTGTGCTGACCCCTGCGATTTCCCCAAATGCGGGAAACTCGACTGCATAATTTGTGGTAGTGGGGGACTGCGTTCGCGCTTTCCCCTGATTATTCCTGGTAAAAGATAGATTTGAAGAAAAAGAAGCAGAAGCAGCAGCAACAACAACAACAGCAGCAGCAGCAGCAACAACAGACTTTGCCGTGTTTCTTTCTTCCCCTGCTGTTTCTTTTCTCAGGTGTTTCTGCAGCCTTCTACAATAGTTCAGCACGTTCGCCACTTGTTGTCCTGGATCCATCCCATGTATCTCTTCGTTCGATGCTGCATGCTTCCATATCTCTACGCAGCAGGCCTCGTTTCTCAGAAGGAAATCTGCATTGTGTCTGAACACTTCATTTCCGCCCCTCTATGCAAATATATGTGCTGCTGCAGTGTCGTCCGGGAAGACTGTCTGATAGCCCTGGCATCCTGAAGACATTTCAGAGGCCTCCTCCCCAGGTACAGACAGTTTCCTGTTCAAAAGTGGCGGCGGCGGCGACGAGCGTGGAATAGCTCTGATTGAGGCTAGTTGACCAGCCAGCAAGCACCCAGAAAGCCCCTCCATAACCAGGAAGAGATGTTCCCCTGACCGGGGGCTGCTAGAGTGATGATTCCAACTCATACTTACCTGGCAGGGGAGACACCATGATCATGAAGGCGGTTCTCCCAGGGCGAGGCTCGGCCATTGCACTCCGGCTGTGCTGACCCCTGCGATTTCCCCAAATGCGGGAAACTCGACTGCATAATTTGTGGTAGTGGGGGACTGCGTTCGCGCTTTCCCCTGATTATTCCTGGTAAAAGATAGATTTGAAGAAAAAGAAGCAGAAGCAGCAGCAACAACAACAACAGCAGCAGCAGCAACAACAGACTTTGCCGTGTTTCTTTCTTCCCCTGCTGTTTCTTTTCTCAGGTGTTTCTGCAGCCTTCTACAATAGTTCAGCACGTTCGCCACTTGTTGTCCTGGATCCATCCCATGTATCTCTTCGTTCGATGCTGCATGCTTCCATATCTCTACGCAGCAGGCCTCGTTTCTCAGAAGGAAATCTGCATTGTGTCTGAACACTTCATTTCCGCCCCTCTATGCAAATATATGTGCTGCTGCAGTGTCGTCCGGGAAGACTGTCTGATAGCCCTGGCATCCTGAAGACATTTCAGAGGCCTCCTCCCCAGGTACAGACAGTTTCCTGTTCAAAAGTGGCGGCGGCGGCGGCGACGAGCGTGGAATAGCTCTGATTGAGGCTAGTTGACCAGCCAGCAAGCACCCAGAAAGCCCCTCCATAACCAGGAAGAGATGTTCCCCTGACCGGGGGCTGCTAGAGTGATGATTCCAACTCATACTTACCTGGCAGGGGAGACACCATGATCATGAAGGCGGTTCTCCCAGGGCGAGGCTCGGCCATTGCACTCCGGCTGTGCTGACCCCTGCGATTTCCCCAAATGCGGGAAACTCGACTGCATAATTTGTGGTAGTGGGGGACTGCGTTCGCGCTTTCCCCTGATTATTCCTGGTAAAAGATAGATTTGAAGAAAAAGAAGCAGAAGCAGCAGCAACAACAACAACAGCAGCAGCAGCAGCAACAACAGACTTTGCCGTGTTTCTTTCTTCCCCTGCTGTTTCTTTTCTCAGGTGTTTCTGCAGCCTTCTACAATAGTTCAGCACGTTCGCCACTTGTTGTCCTGGATCCATCCCATGTATCTCTTCGTTCGATGCTGCATGCTTCCATATCTCTACGCAGCAGGCCTCGTTTCTCAGAAGGAAATCTGCATTGTGTCTGAACACTTCATTTCCGCCCCTCTATGCAAATATATGTGCTGCTGCAGTGTCGTCCGGGAAGACTGTCTGATAGCCCTGGCATCCTGAAGACATTTCAGAGGCCTCCTCCCCAGGTACAGACAGTTTCCTGTTCAAAAGTGGCGGCGGCGGCGGCGGCGACGAGCGTGGAATAGCTCTGATTGAGGCTAGTTGACCAGCCAGCAAGCACCCAGAAAGCCCCTCCATAACCAGGAAGAGATGTTCCCCTGACCGGGGGCTGCTAGAGTGATGATTCCAACTCATACTTACCTGGCAGGGGAGACACCATGATCATGAAGGCGGTTCTCCCAGGGCGAGGCTCGGCCATTGCACTCCGGCTGTGCTGACCCCTGCGATTTCCCCAAATGCGGGAAACTCGACTGCATAATTTGTGGTAGTGGGGGACTGCGTTCGCGCTTTCCCCTGATTATTCCTGGTAAAAGATAGATTTGAAGAAAAAGAAGCAGAAGCAGCAGCAACAACAACAACAGCAGCAGCAGCAGCAACAACAGACTTTGCCGTGTTTCTTTCTTCCCCTGCTGTTTCTTTTCTCAGGTGTTTCTGCAGCCTTCTACAATAGTTCAGCACGTTCGCCACTTGTTGTCCTGGATCCATCCCATGTATCTCTTCGTTCGATGCTGCATGCTTCCATATCTCTACGCAGCAGGCCTCGTTTCTCAGAAGGAAATCTGCATTGTGTCTGAACACTTCATTTCCGCCCCTCTATGCAAATATATGTGCTGCTGCAGTGTCGTCCGGGAAGACTGTCTGATAGCCCTGGCATCCTGAAGACATTTCAGAGGCCTCCTCCCCAGGTACAGACAGTTTCCTGTTCAAAAGTGGCGGCGGCGGCGGCGACGAGCGTGGAATAGCTCTGATTGAGGCTAGTTGACCAGCCAGCAAGCACCCAGAAAGCCCCTCCATAACCAGGAAGAGATGTTCCCCTGACCGGGGGCTGCTAGAGTGATGATTCCAACTCATACTTACCTGGCAGGGGAGACACCATGATCATGAAGGCGGTTCTCCCAGGGCGAGGCTCGGCCATTGCACTCCGGCTGTGCTGACCCCTGCGATTTCCCCAAATGCGGGAAACTCGACTGCATAATTTGTGGTAGTGGGGGACTGCGTTCGCGCTTTCCCCTGATTATTCCTGGTAAAAGATAGATTTGAAGAAAAAGAAGCAGAAGCAGCAGCAACAACAACAACAGCAGCAGCAGCAGCAACAACAGACTTTGCCGTGTTTCTTTCTTCCCCTGCTGTTTCTTTTCTCAGGTGTTTCTGCAGCCTTCTACAATAGTTCAGCACGTTCGCCACTTGTTGTCCTGGATCCATCCCATGTATCTCTTCGTTCGATGCTGCATGCTTCCATATCTCTACGCAGCAGGCCTCGTTTCTCAGAAGGAAATCTGCATTGTGTCTGAACACTTCATTTCCGCCCCTCTATGCAAATATATGTGCTGCTGCAGTGTCGTCCGGGAAGACTGTCTGATAGCCCTGGCATCCTGAAGACATTTCAGAGGCCTCCTCCCCAGGTACAGACAGTTTCCTGTTCAAAAGTGGCGGCGGCGGCGACGAGCGTGGAATAGCTCTGATTGAGGCTAGTTGACCAGCCAGCAAGCACCCAGAAAGCCCCTCCATAACCAGGAAGAGATGTTCCCCTGACCGGGGGCTGCTAGAGTGATGATTCCAACTCATACTTACCTGGCAGGGGAGACACCATGATCATGAAGGCGGTTCTCCCAGGGCGAGGCTCGGCCATTGCACTCCGGCTGTGCTGACCCCTGCGATTTCCCCAAATGCGGGAAACTCGACTGCATAATTTGTGGTAGTGGGGGACTGCGTTCGCGCTTTCCCCTGATTATTCCTGGTAAAAGATAGATTTGAAGAAAAAGAAGCAGAAGCAGCAGCAACAACAACAACAGCAGCAGCAGCAACAACAGACTTTGCCGTGTTTCTTTCTTCCCCTGCTGTTTCTTTTCTCAGGTGTTTCTGCAGCCTTCTACAATAGTTCAGCACGTTCGCCACTTGTTGTCCTGGATCCATCCCATGTATCTCTTCGTTCGATGCTGCATGCTTCCATATCTCTACGCAGCAGGCCTCGTTTCTCAGAAGGAAATCTGCATTGTGTCTGAACACTTCATTTCCGCCCCTCTATGCAAATATATGTGCTGCTGCAGTGTCGTCCGGGAAGACTGTCTGATAGCCCTGGCATCCTGAAGACATTTCAGAGGCCTCCTCCCCAGGTACAGACAGTTTCCTGTTCAAAAGTGGCGGCGGCGGCGGCGACGAGCGTGGAATAGCTCTGATTGAGGCTAGTTGACCAGCCAGCAAGCACCCAGAAAGCCCCTCCATAACCAGGAAGAGATGTTCCCCTGACCGGGGGCTGCTAGAGTGATGATTCCAACTCATACTTACCTGGCAGGGGAGACACCATGATCATGAAGGCGGTTCTCCCAGGGCGAGGCTCGGCCATTGCACTCCGGCTGTGCTGACCCCTGCGATTTCCCCAAATGCGGGAAACTCGACTGCATAATTTGTGGTAGTGGGGGACTGCGTTCGCGCTTTCCCCTGATTATTCCTGGTAAAAGATAGATTTGAAGAAAAAGAAGCAGAAGCAGCAGCAACAACAACAACAGCAGCAGCAGCAACAACAGACTTTGCCGTGTTTCTTTCTTCCCCTGCTGTTTCTTTTCTCAGGTGTTTCTGCAGCCTTCTACAATAGTTCAGCACGTTCGCCACTTGTTGTCCTGGATCCATCCCATGTATCTCTTCGTTCGATGCTGCATGCTTCCATATCTCTACGCAGCAGGCCTCGTTTCTCAGAAGGAAATCTGCATTGTGTCTGAACACTTCATTTCCGCCCCTCTATGCAAATATATGTGCTGCTGCAGTGTCGTCCGGGAAGACTGTCTGATAGCCCTGGCATCCTGAAGACATTTCAGAGGCCTCCTCCCCAGGTACAGACAGTTTCCTGTTCAAAAGTGGCGGCGGCGGCGGCGGCGACGAGCGTGGAATAGCTCTGATTGAGGCTAGTTGACCAGCCAGCAAGCACCCAGAAAGCCCCTCCATAACCAGGAAGAGATGTTCCCCTGACCGGGGGCTGCTAGAGTGATGATTCCAACTCATACTTACCTGGCAGGGGAGACACCATGATCATGAAGGCGGTTCTCCCAGGGCGAGGCTCGGCCATTGCACTCCGGCTGTGCTGACCCCTGCGATTTCCCCAAATGCGGGAAACTCGACTGCATAATTTGTGGTAGTGGGGGACTGCGTTCGCGCTTTCCCCTGATTATTCCTGGTAAAAGATAGATTTGAAGAAAAAGAAGCAGAAGCAGCAGCAACAACAACAACAGCAGCAGCAGCAACAACAGACTTTGCCGTGTTTCTTTCTTCCCCTGCTGTTTCTTTTCTCAGGTGTTTCTGCAGCCTTCTACAATAGTTCAGCACGTTCGCCACTTGTTGTCCTGGATCCATCCCATGTATCTCTTCGTTCGATGCTGCATGCTTCCATATCTCTACGCAGCAGGCCTCGTTTCTCAGAAGGAAATCTGCATTGTGTCTGAACACTTCATTTCCGCCCCTCTATGCAAATATATGTGCTGCTGCAGTGTCGTCCGGGAAGACTGTCTGATAGCCCTGGCATCCTGAAGACATTTCAGAGGCCTCCTCCCCAGGTACAGACAGTTTCCTGTTCAAAAGTGGCGGCGGCGGCGGCGACGAGCGTGGAATAGCTCTGATTGAGGCTAGTTGACCAGCCAGCAAGCACCCAGAAAGCCCCTCCATAACCAGGAAGAGATGTTCCCCTGACCGGGGGCTGCTAGAGTGATGATTCCAACTCATACTTACCTGGCAGGGGAGACACCATGATCATGAAGGCGGTTCTCCCAGGGCGAGGCTCGGCCATTGCACTCCGGCTGTGCTGACCCCTGCGATTTCCCCAAATGCGGGAAACTCGACTGCATAATTTGTGGTAGTGGGGGACTGCGTTCGCGCTTTCCCCTGATTATTCCTGGTAAAAGATAGATTTGAAGAAAAAGAAGCAGAAGCAGCAGCAACAACAACAACAGCAGCAGCAGCAACAACAGACTTTGCCGTGTTTCTTTCTTCCCCTGCTGTTTCTTTTCTCAGGTGTTTCTGCAGCCTTCTACAATAGTTCAGCACGTTCGCCACTTGTTGTCCTGGATCCATCCCATGTATCTCTTCGTTCGATGCTGCATGCTTCCATATCTCTACGCAGCAGGCCTCGTTTCTCAGAAGGAAATCTGCATTGTGTCTGAACACTTCATTTCCGCCCCTCTATGCAAATATATGTGCTGCTGCAGTGTCGTCCGGGAAGACTGTCTGATAGCCCTGGCATCCTGAAGACATTTCAGAGGCCTCCTCCCCAGGTACAGACAGTTTCCTGTTCAAAAGTGGCGGCGGCGGCGGCGGCGACGAGCGTGGAATAGCTCTGATTGAGGCTAGTTGACCAGCCAGCAAGCACCCAGAAAGCCCCTCCATAACCAGGAAGAGATGTTCCCCTGACCGGGGGCTGCTAGAGTGATGATTCCAACTCATACTTACCTGGCAGGGGAGACACCATGATCATGAAGGCGGTTCTCCCAGGGCGAGGCTCGGCCATTGCACTCCGGCTGTGCTGACCCCTGCGATTTCCCCAAATGCGGGAAACTCGACTGCATAATTTGTGGTAGTGGGGGACTGCGTTCGCGCTTTCCCCTGATTATTCCTGGTAAAAGATAGATTTGAAGAAAAAGAAGCAGAAGCAGCAGCAACAACAACAACAGCAGCAGCAGCAGCAACAACAGACTTTGCCGTGTTTCTTTCTTCCCCTGCTGTTTCTTTTCTCAGGTGTTTCTGCAGCCTTCTACAATAGTTCAGCACGTTCGCCACTTGTTGTCCTGGATCCATCCCATGTATCTCTTCGTTCGATGCTGCATGCTTCCATATCTCTACGCAGCAGGCCTCGTTTCTCAGAAGGAAATCTGCATTGTGTCTGAACACTTCATTTCCGCCCCTCTATGCAAATATATGTGCTGCTGCAGTGTCGTCCGGGAAGACTGTCTGATAGCCCTGGCATCCTGAAGACATTTCAGAGGCCTCCTCCCCAGGTACAGACAGTTTCCTGTTCAAAAGTGGCGGCGGCGGCGGCGGCGACGAGCGTGGAATAGCTCTGATTGAGGCTAGTTGACCAGCCAGCAAGCACCCAGAAAGCCCCTCCATAACCAGGAAGAGATGTTCCCCTGACCGGGGGCTGCTAGAGTGATGATTCCAACTCATACTTACCTGGCAGGGGAGACACCATGATCATGAAGGCGGTTCTCCCAGGGCGAGGCTCGGCCATTGCACTCCGGCTGTGCTGACCCCTGCGATTTCCCCAAATGCGGGAAACTCGACTGCATAATTTGTGGTAGTGGGGGACTGCGTTCGCGCTTTCCCCTGATTATTCCTGGTAAAAGATAGATTTGAAGAAAAAGAAGCAGAAGCAGCAGCAACAACAACAACAGCAGCAGCAGCAACAACAGACTTTGCCGTGTTTCTTTCTTCCCCTGCTGTTTCTTTTCTCAGGTGTTTCTGCAGCCTTCTACAATAGTTCAGCACGTTCGCCACTTGTTGTCCTGGATCCATCCCATGTATCTCTTCGTTCGATGCTGCATGCTTCCATATCTCTACGCAGCAGGCCTCGTTTCTCAGAAGGAAATCTGCATTGTGTCTGAACACTTCATTTCCGCCCCTCTATGCAAATATATGTGCTGCTGCAGTGTCGTCCGGGAAGACTGTCTGATAGCCCTGGCATCCTGAAGACATTTCAGAGGCCTCCTCCCCAGGTACAGACAGTTTCCTGTTCAAAAGTGGCGGCGGCGGCGGCGGCGACGAGCGTGGAATAGCTCTGATTGAGGCTAGTTGACCAGCCAGCAAGCACCCAGAAAGCCCCTCCATAACCAGGAAGAGATGTTCCCCTGACCGGGGGCTGCTAGAGTGATGATTCCAACTCATACTTACCTGGCAGGGGAGACACCATGATCATGAAGGCGGTTCTCCCAGGGCGAGGCTCGGCCATTGCACTCCGGCTGTGCTGACCCCTGCGATTTCCCCAAATGCGGGAAACTCGACTGCATAATTTGTGGTAGTGGGGGACTGCGTTCGCGCTTTCCCCTGATTATTCCTGGTAAAAGATAGATTTGAAGAAAAAGAAGCAGAAGCAGCAGCAACAACAACAACAGCAGCAGCAGCAACAACAGACTTTGCCGTGTTTCTTTCTTCCCCTGCTGTTTCTTTTCTCAGGTGTTTCTGCAGCCTTCTACAATAGTTCAGCACGTTCGCCACTTGTTGTCCTGGATCCATCCCATGTATCTCTTCGTTCGATGCTGCATGCTTCCATATCTCTACGCAGCAGGCCTCGTTTCTCAGAAGGAAATCTGCATTGTGTCTGAACACTTCATTTCCGCCCCTCTATGCAAATATATGTGCTGCTGCAGTGTCGTCCGGGAAGACTGTCTGATAGCCCTGGCATCCTGAAGACATTTCAGAGGCCTCCTCCCCAGGTACAGACAGTTTCCTGTTCAAAAGTGGCGGCGGCGGCGGCGACGAGCGTGGAATAGCTCTGATTGAGGCTAGTTGACCAGCCAGCAAGCACCCAGAAAGCCCCTCCATAACCAGGAAGAGATGTTCCCCTGACCGGGGGCTGCTAGAGTGATGATTCCAACTCATACTTACCTGGCAGGGGAGACACCATGATCATGAAGGCGGTTCTCCCAGGGCGAGGCTCGGCCATTGCACTCCGGCTGTGCTGACCCCTGCGATTTCCCCAAATGCGGGAAACTCGACTGCATAATTTGTGGTAGTGGGGGACTGCGTTCGCGCTTTCCCCTGATTATTCCTGGTAAAAGATAGATTTGAAGAAAAAGAAGCAGAAGCAGCAGCAACAACAGACTTTGCCGTGTTTCTTTCTTCCCCTGCTGTTTCTTTTCTCAGGTGTTTCTGCAGCCTTCTACAATAGTTCAGCACGTTCGCCACTTGTTGTCCTGGATCCATCCCATGTATCTCTTCGTTCGATGCTTGTTATATTCTAAAATCCCTTCCGGAAGGATTTTATAAAGAATATATATATTCTTGTTAATATGAATGAATGTGAGACTGTTTGAGCTATTAATTTTCTTGTGTAATTCGCTGAAATCGAGATTTGAAACTCCAAAAACGTATAAGTTTGAATATGAAATATATATATATGTTCATTTGAAATGTTTAATGTTTTAAGTAAAGAATTGTATTTGATTGGAATGTGTTCTCCTATTGAGGTAATTCATATGGCTGTTTCTCAGTGATTGATTAGCTAGGCCACATTCTGTTTAGAATGTGATTTTAGCTGTGTCTGCAGACCTTTCACCTTTTCTTACCTAAACAAGCCATTTCCTCTTGAGATCTACAGAATATTTAGACTAGGTTCTTAGGAGCCATTTCCTATGTAAAGGTTGAGATAGATGTAAAACAGATGTTGTATCAGGTTTTCATTATAAGTCACACCCTTTTGGGAGGGTATTTTTCTGAGCGCGAAATTCAGACAAAGAAATGTCTTTGATATATAAACTATAGGTCTGATGGCTTCGGTAGCTTTTTCCTATTCAGCCACCAAGAAGAAGAAGCTCACATTGACAGACATTCATTTTGCAAACATACGGAAGCAAGTCTTGGAACACACATCTGATTCATTTGAAATTCTTATTTTTTGAACTCTTATTTGAAGCTATTTGATACATTTAAACTGTTTTTGTACTTATGTTAAGTGTGTACATTAAACACACGTTTTTTTATTCACGAATCTGTCTCACGATCGATTTAATAGCAGTAAGTGTGCTATTTAAATATAAGTCAAGTTATCAACTTTATTTCAATGCTGCATGCTTCCATATCTCTACGCAGCAGGCCTCGTTTCTCAGAAGGAAATCTGCATTGTGTCTGAACACTTCATTTCCGCCCCTCTATGCAAATATATGTGCTGCTGCAGTGTCGTCCGGGAAGACTGTCTGATAGCCCTGGCATCCTGAAGACATTTCAGAGGCCTCCTCCCCAGGTACAGACAGTTTCCTGTTCAAAAGTGGCGGTGGCGGCGGCGACGAGCGTGGAATAGCTCTGATTGAGGCTAGTTGACCAGCCAGCAAGCACCCAGAAAGCCCCTCCATAACCAGGAAGAGATGTTCCCCTGACCGGGGGCTGCTAGAGTGATGATTCCAACTCATACTTACCTGGCAGGGGAGACACCATGATCATGAAGGCGGTTCTCCCAGGGCGAGGCTCGGCCATTGCACTCCGGCTGTGCTGACCCCTGCGATTTCCCCAAATGCGGGAAACTCGACTGCATAATTTGTGGTAGTGGGGGACTGCGTTCGCGCTTTCCCCTGATTATTCCTGGTAAAAGATAGATTTGAAGAAAAAGAAGCAGAAGCAGCAGCAACAACAACAACAGCAGCAGCAGCAGCAACAACAGACTTTGCCGTGTTTCTTTCTTCCCCTGCTGTTTCTTTTCTCAGGTGTTTCTGCAGCCTTCTACAATAGTTCAGCACGTTCGCCACTTGTTGTCCTGGATCCATCCCATGTATCTCTTCGTTCGATGCTGCATGCTTCCATATCTCTACGCAGCAGGCCTCGTTTCTCAGAAGGAAATCTGCATTGTGTCTGAACACTTCATTTCCGCCCCTCTATGCAAATATATGTGCTGCTGCAGTGTCGTCCGGGAAGACTGTCTGATAGCCCTGGCATCCTGAAGACATTTCAGAGGCCTCCTCCCCAGGTACAGACAGTTTCCTGTTCAAAAGTGGCGGCGGCGGCGGCGACGAGCGTGGAATAGCTCTGATTGAGGCTAGTTGACCAGCCAGCAAGCACCCAGAAAGCCCCTCCATAACCAGGAAGAGATGTTCCCCTGACCGGGGGCTGCTAGAGTGATGATTCCAACTCATACTTACCTGGCAGGGGAGACACCATGATCATGAAGGCGGTTCTCCCAGGGCGAGGCTCGGCCATTGCACTCCGGCTGTGCTGACCCCTGCGATTTCCCCAAATGCGGGAAACTCGACTGCATAATTTGTGGTAGTGGGGGACTGCGTTCGCGCTTTCCCCTGATTATTCCTGGTAAAAGATAGATTTGAAGAAAAAGAAGCAGAAGCAGCAGCAACAACAACAACAGCAGCAGCAGCAACAACAGACTTTGCCGTGTTTCTTTCTTCCCCTGCTGTTTCTTTTCTCAGGTGTTTCTGCAGCCTTCTACAATAGTTCAGCACGTTCGCCACTTGTTGTCCTGGATCCATCCCATGTATCTCTTCGTTCGATGCTGCATGCTTCCATATCTCTACGCAGCAGGCCTCGTTTCTCAGAAGGAAATCTGCATTGTGTCTGAACACTTCATTTCCGCCCCTCTATGCAAATATATGTGCTGCTGCAGTGTCGTCCGGGAAGACTGTCTGATAGCCCTGGCATCCTGAAGACATTTCAGAGGCCTCCTCCCCAGGTACAGACAGTTTCCTGTTCAAAAGTGGCGGCGGCGGCGGCGACGAGCGTGGAATAGCTCTGATTGAGGCTAGTTGACCAGCCAGCAAGCACCCAGAAAGCCCCTCCATAACCAGGAAGAGATGTTCCCCTGACCGGGGGCTGCTAGAGTGATGATTCCAACTCATACTTACCTGGCAGGGGAGACACCATGATCATGAAGGCGGTTCTCCCAGGGCGAGGCTCGGCCATTGCACTCCGGCTGTGCTGACCCCTGCGATTTCCCCAAATGCGGGAAACTCGACTGCATAATTTGTGGTAGTGGGGGACTGCGTTCGCGCTTTCCCCTGATTATTCCTGGTAAAAGATAGATTTGAAGAAAAAGAAGCAGAAGCAGCAGCAACAACAACAACAGCAGCAGCAGCAGCAACAACAGACTTTGCCGTGTTTCTTTCTTCCCCTGCTGTTTCTTTTCTCAGGTGTTTCTGCAGCCTTCTACAATAGTTCAGCACGTTCGCCACTTGTTGTCCTGGATCCATCCCATGTATCTCTTCGTTCGATGCTGCATGCTTCCATATCTCTACGCAGCAGGCCTCGTTTCTCAGAAGGAAATCTGCATTGTGTCTGAACACTTCATTTCCGCCCCTCTATGCAAATATATGTGCTGCTGCAGTGTCGTCCGGGAAGACTGTCTGATAGCCCTGGCATCCTGAAGACATTTCAGAGGCCTCCTCCCCAGGTACAGACAGTTTCCTGTTCAAAAGTGGCGGCGGCGGCGGCGACGAGCGTGGAATAGCTCTGATTGAGGCTAGTTGACCAGCCAGCAAGCACCCAGAAAGCCCCTCCATAACCAGGAAGAGATGTTCCCCTGACCGGGGGCTGCTAGAGTGATGATTCCAACTCATACTTACCTGGCAGGGGAGACACCATGATCATGAAGGCGGTTCTCCCAGGGCGAGGCTCGGCCATTGCACTCCGGCTGTGCTGACCCCTGCGATTTCCCCAAATGCGGGAAACTCGACTGCATAATTTGTGGTAGTGGGGGACTGCGTTCGCGCTTTCCCCTGATTATTCCTGGTAAAAGATAGATTTGAAGAAAAAGAAGCAGAAGCAGCAGCAACAACAACAACAGCAGCAGCAGCAACAACAGACTTTGCCGTGTTTCTTTCTTCCCCTGCTGTTTCTTTTCTCAGGTGTTTCTGCAGCCTTCTACAATAGTTCAGCACGTTCGCCACTTGTTGTCCTGGATCCATCCCATGTATCTCTTCGTTCGATGCTGCATGCTTCCATATCTCTACGCAGCAGGCCTCGTTTCTCAGAAGGAAATCTGCATTGTGTCTGAACACTTCATTTCCGCCCCTCTATGCAAATATATGTGCTGCTGCAGTGTCGTCCGGGAAGACTGTCTGATAGCCCTGGCATCCTGAAGACATTTCAGAGGCCTCCTCCCCAGGTACAGACAGTTTCCTGTTCAAAAGTGGCGGCGGCGGCGGCGACGAGCGTGGAATAGCTCTGATTGAGGCTAGTTGACCAGCCAGCAAGCACCCAGAAAGCCCCTCCATAACCAGGAAGAGATGTTCCCCTGACCGGGGGCTGCTAGAGTGATGATTCCAACTCATACTTACCTGGCAGGGGAGACACCATGATCATGAAGGCGGTTCTCCCAGGGCGAGGCTCGGCCATTGCACTCCGGCTGTGCTGACCCCTGCGATTTCCCCAAATGCGGGAAACTCGACTGCATAATTTGTGGTAGTGGGGGACTGCGTTCGCGCTTTCCCCTGATTATTCCTGGTAAAAGATAGATTTGAAGAAAAAGAAGCAGAAGCAGCAGCAACAACAACAACAGCAGCAGCAGCAACAACAGACTTTGCCGTGTTTCTTTCTTCCCCTGCTGTTTCTTTTCTCAGGTGTTTCTGCAGCCTTCTACAATAGTTCAGCACGTTCGCCACTTGTTGTCCTGGATCCATCCCATGTATCTCTTCGTTCGATGCTGCATGCTTCCATATCTCTACGCAGCAGGCCTCGTTTCTCAGAAGGAAATCTGCATTGTGTCTGAACACTTCATTTCCGCCCCTCTATGCAAATATATGTGCTGCTGCAGTGTCGTCCGGGAAGACTGTCTGATAGCCCTGGCATCCTGAAGACATTTCAGAGGCCTCCTCCCCAGGTACAGACAGTTTCCTGTTCAAAAGTGGCGGCGGCGGCGGCGACGAGCGTGGAATAGCTCTGATTGAGGCTAGTTGACCAGCCAGCAAGCACCCAGAAAGCCCCTCCATAACCAGGAAGAGATGTTCCCCTGACCGGGGGCTGCTAGAGTGATGATTCCAACTCATACTTACCTGGCAGGGGAGACACCATGATCATGAAGGCGGTTCTCCCAGGGCGAGGCTCGGCCATTGCACTCCGGCTGTGCTGACCCCTGCGATTTCCCCAAATGCGGGAAACTCGACTGCATAATTTGTGGTAGTGGGGGACTGCGTTCGCGCTTTCCCCTGATTATTCCTGGTAAAAGATAGATTTGAAGAAAAAGAAGCAGAAGCAGCAGCAACAACAACAACAGCAGCAGCAGCAGCAACAACAGACTTTGCCGTGTTTCTTTCTTCCCCTGCTGTTTCTTTTCTCAGGTGTTTCTGCAGCCTTCTACAATAGTTCAGCACGTTCGCCACTTGTTGTCCTGGATCCATCCCATGTATCTCTTCGTTCGATGCTGCATGCTTCCATATCTCTACGCAGCAGGCCTCGTTTCTCAGAAGGAAATCTGCATTGTGTCTGAACACTTCATTTCCGCCCCTCTATGCAAATATATGTGCTGCTGCAGTGTCGTCCGGGAAGACTGTCTGATAGCCCTGGCATCCTGAAGACATTTCAGAGGCCTCCTCCCCAGGTACAGACAGTTTCCTGTTCAAAAGTGGCGGCGGCGGCGGCGACGAGCGTGGAATAGCTCTGATTGAGGCTAGTTGACCAGCCAGCAAGCACCCAGAAAGCCCCTCCATAACCAGGAAGAGATGTTCCCCTGACCGGGGGCTGCTAGAGTGATGATTCCAACTCATACTTACCTGGCAGGGGAGACACCATGATCATGAAGGCGGTTCTCCCAGGGCGAGGCTCGGCCATTGCACTCCGGCTGTGCTGACCCCTGCGATTTCCCCAAATGCGGGAAACTCGACTGCATAATTTGTGGTAGTGGGGGACTGCGTTCGCGCTTTCCCCTGATTATTCCTGGTAAAAGATAGATTTGAAGAAAAAGAAGCAGAAGCAGCAGCAACAACAACAACAGCAGCAGCAGCAGCAACAACAGACTTTGCCGTGTTTCTTTCTTCCCCTGCTGTTTCTTTTCTCAGGTGTTTCTGCAGCCTTCTACAATAGTTCAGCACGTTCGCCACTTGTTGTCCTGGATCCATCCCATGTATCTCTTCGTTCGATGCTGCATGCTTCCATATCTCTACGCAGCAGGCCTCGTTTCTCAGAAGGAAATCTGCATTGTGTCTGAACACTTCATTTCCGCCCCTCTATGCAAATATATGTGCTGCTGCAGTGTCGTCCGGGAAGACTGTCTGATAGCCCTGGCATCCTGAAGACATTTCAGAGGCCTCCTCCCCAGGTACAGACAGTTTCCTGTTCAAAAGTGGCGGCGGCGGCGGCGACGAGCGTGGAATAGCTCTGATTGAGGCTAGTTGACCAGCCAGCAAGCACCCAGAAAGCCCCTCCATAACCAGGAAGAGATGTTCCCCTGACCGGGGGCTGCTAGAGTGATGATTCCAACTCATACTTACCTGGCAGGGGAGACACCATGATCATGAAGGCGGTTCTCCCAGGGCGAGGCTCGGCCATTGCACTCCGGCTGTGCTGACCCCTGCGATTTCCCCAAATGCGGGAAACTCGACTGCATAATTTGTGGTAGTGGGGGACTGCGTTCGCGCTTTCCCCTGATTATTCCTGGTAAAAGATAGATTTGAAGAAAAAGAAGCAGAAGCAGCAGCAACAACAACAACAGCAGCAGCAGCAGCAACAACAGACTTTGCCGTGTTTCTTTCTTCCCCTGCTGTTTCTTTTCTCAGGTGTTTCTGCAGCCTTCTACAATAGTTCAGCACGTTCGCCACTTGTTGTCCTGGATCCATCCCATGTATCTCTTCGTTCGATGCTGCATGCTTCCATATCTCTACGCAGCAGGCCTCGTTTCTCAGAAGGAAATCTGCATTGTGTCTGAACACTTCATTTCCGCCCCTCTATGCAAATATATGTGCTGCTGCAGTGTCGTCCGGGAAGACTGTCTGATAGCCCTGGCATCCTGAAGACATTTCAGAGGCCTCCTCCCCAGGTACAGACAGTTTCCTGTTCAAAAGTGGCGGCGGCGGCGGCGACGAGCGTGGAATAGCTCTGATTGAGGCTAGTTGACCAGCCAGCAAGCACCCAGAAAGCCCCTCCATAACCAGGAAGAGATGTTCCCCTGACCGGGGGCTGCTAGAGTGATGATTCCAACTCATACTTACCTGGCAGGGGAGACACCATGATCATGAAGGCGGTTCTCCCAGGGCGAGGCTCGGCCATTGCACTCCGGCTGTGCTGACCCCTGCGATTTCCCCAAATGCGGGAAACTCGACTGCATAATTTGTGGTAGTGGGGGACTGCGTTCGCGCTTTCCCCTGATTATTCCTGGTAAAAGATAGATTTGAAGAAAAAGAAGCAGAAGCAGCAGCAACAACAACAACAGCAGCAGCAGCAACAACAGACTTTGCCGTGTTTCTTTCTTCCCCTGCTGTTTCTTTTCTCAGGTGTTTCTGCAGCCTTCTACAATAGTTCAGCACGTTCGCCACTTGTTGTCCTGGATCCATCCCATGTATCTCTTCGTTCGATGCTGCATGCTTCCATATCTCTACGCAGCAGGCCTCGTTTCTCAGAAGGAAATCTGCATTGTGTCTGAACACTTCATTTCCGCCCCTCTATGCAAATATATGTGCTGCTGCAGTGTCGTCCGGGAAGACTGTCTGATAGCCCTGGCATCCTGAAGACATTTCAGAGGCCTCCTCCCCAGGTACAGACAGTTTCCTGTTCAAAAGTGGCGGCGGCGGCGGCGACGAGCGTGGAATAGCTCTGATTGAGGCTAGTTGACCAGCCAGCAAGCACCCAGAAAGCCCCTCCATAACCAGGAAGAGATGTTCCCCTGACCGGGGGCTGCTAGAGTGATGATTCCAACTCATACTTACCTGGCAGGGGAGACACCATGATCATGAAGGCGGTTCTCCCAGGGCGAGGCTCGGCCATTGCACTCCGGCTGTGCTGACCCCTGCGATTTCCCCAAATGCGGGAAACTCGACTGCATAATTTGTGGTAGTGGGGGACTGCGTTCGCGCTTTCCCCTGATTATTCCTGGTAAAAGATAGATTTGAAGAAAAAGAAGCAGAAGCAGCAGCAACAACAACAACAGCAGCAGCAGCAACAACAGACTTTGCCGTGTTTCTTTCTTCCCCTGCTGTTTCTTTTCTCAGGTGTTTCTGCAGCCTTCTACAATAGTTCAGCACGTTCGCCACTTGTTGTCCTGGATCCATCCCATGTATCTCTTCGTTCGATGCTGCATGCTTCCATATCTCTACGCAGCAGGCCTCGTTTCTCAGAAGGAAATCTGCATTGTGTCTGAACACTTCATTTCCGCCCCTCTATGCAAATATATGTGCTGCTGCAGTGTCGTCCGGGAAGACTGTCTGATAGCCCTGGCATCCTGAAGACATTTCAGAGGCCTCCTCCCCAGGTACAGACAGTTTCCTGTTCAAAAGTGGCGGCGGCGGCGGCGACGAGCGTGGAATAGCTCTGATTGAGGCTAGTTGACCAGCCAGCAAGCACCCAGAAAGCCCCTCCATAACCAGGAAGAGATGTTCCCCTGACCGGGGGCTGCTAGAGTGATGATTCCAACTCATACTTACCTGGCAGGGGAGACACCATGATCATGAAGGCGGTTCTCCCAGGGCGAGGCTCGGCCATTGCACTCCGGCTGTGCTGACCCCTGCGATTTCCCCAAATGCGGGAAACTCGACTGCATAATTTGTGGTAGTGGGGGACTGCGTTCGCGCTTTCCCCTGATTATTCCTGGTAAAAGATAGATTTGAAGAAAAAGAAGCAGAAGCAGCAGCAACAACAACAACAGCAGCAGCAGCAACAACAGACTTTGCCGTGTTTCTTTCTTCCCCTGCTGTTTCTTTTCTCAGGTGTTTCTGCAGCCTTCTACAATAGTTCAGCACGTTCGCCACTTGTTGTCCTGGATCCATCCCATGTATCTCTTCGTTCGATGCTGCATGCTTCCATATCTCTACGCAGCAGGCCTCGTTTCTCAGAAGGAAATCTGCATTGTGTCTGAACACTTCATTTCCGCCCCTCTATGCAAATATATGTGCTGCTGCAGTGTCGTCCGGGAAGACTGTCTGATAGCCCTGGCATCCTGAAGACATTTCAGAGGCCTCCTCCCCAGGTACAGACAGTTTCCTGTTCAAAAGTGGCGGCGGCGGCGGCGACGAGCGTGGAATAGCTCTGATTGAGGCTAGTTGACCAGCCAGCAAGCACCCAGAAAGCCCCTCCATAACCAGGAAGAGATGTTCCCCTGACCGGGGGCTGCTAGAGTGATGATTCCAACTCATACTTACCTGGCAGGGGAGACACCATGATCATGAAGGCGGTTCTCCCAGGGCGAGGCTCGGCCATTGCACTCCGGCTGTGCTGACCCCTGCGATTTCCCCAAATGCGGGAAACTCGACTGCATAATTTGTGGTAGTGGGGGACTGCGTTCGCGCTTTCCCCTGATTATTCCTGGTAAAAGATAGATTTGAAGAAAAAGAAGCAGAAGCAGCAGCAACAACAACAACAGCAGCAGCAGCAGCAACAACAGACTTTGCCGTGTTTCTTTCTTCCCCTGCTGTTTCTTTTCTCAGGTGTTTCTGCAGCCTTCTACAATAGTTCAGCACGTTCGCCACTTGTTGTCCTGGATCCATCCCATGTATCTCTTCGTTCGATGCTGCATGCTTCCATATCTCTACGCAGCAGGCCTCGTTTCTCAGAAGGAAATCTGCATTGTGTCTGAACACTTCATTTCCGCCCCTCTATGCAAATATATGTGCTGCTGCAGTGTCGTCCGGGAAGACTGTCTGATAGCCCTGGCATCCTGAAGACATTTCAGAGGCCTCCTCCCCAGGTACAGACAGTTTCCTGTTCAAAAGTGGCGGCGGCGGCGGCGACGAGCGTGGAATAGCTCTGATTGAGGCTAGTTGACCAGCCAGCAAGCACCCAGAAAGCCCCTCCATAACCAGGAAGAGATGTTCCCCTGACCGGGGGCTGCTAGAGTGATGATTCCAACTCATACTTACCTGGCAGGGGAGACACCATGATCATGAAGGCGGTTCTCCCAGGGCGAGGCTCGGCCATTGCACTCCGGCTGTGCTGACCCCTGCGATTTCCCCAAATGCGGGAAACTCGACTGCATAATTTGTGGTAGTGGGGGACTGCGTTCGCGCTTTCCCCTGATTATTCCTGGTAAAAGATAGATTTGAAGAAAAAGAAGCAGAAGCAGCAGCAACAACAACAACAGCAGCAGCAGCAGCAACAACAGACTTTGCCGTGTTTCTTTCTTCCCCTGCTGTTTCTTTTCTCAGGTGTTTCTGCAGCCTTCTACAATAGTTCAGCACGTTCGCCACTTGTTGTCCTGGATCCATCCCATGTATCTCTTCGTTCGATGCTGCATGCTTCCATATCTCTACGCAGCAGGCCTCGTTTCTCAGAAGGAAATCTGCATTGTGTCTGAACACTTCATTTCCGCCCCTCTATGCAAATATATGTGCTGCTGCAGTGTCGTCCGGGAAGACTGTCTGATAGCCCTGGCATCCTGAAGACATTTCAGAGGCCTCCTCCCCAGGTACAGACAGTTTCCTGTTCAAAAGTGGCGGCGGCGGCGGCGACGAGCGTGGAATAGCTCTGATTGAGGCTAGTTGACCAGCCAGCAAGCACCCAGAAAGCCCCTCCATAACCAGGAAGAGATGTTCCCCTGACCGGGGGCTGCTAGAGTGATGATTCCAACTCATACTTACCTGGCAGGGGAGACACCATGATCATGAAGGCGGTTCTCCCAGGGCGAGGCTCGGCCATTGCACTCCGGCTGTGCTGACCCCTGCGATTTCCCCAAATGCGGGAAACTCGACTGCATAATTTGTGGTAGTGGGGGACTGCGTTCGCGCTTTCCCCTGATTATTCCTGGTAAAAGATAGATTTGAAGAAAAAGAAGCAGAAGCAGCAGCAACAACAACAACAGCAGCAGCAGCAGCAACAACAGACTTTGCCGTGTTTCTTTCTTCCCCTGCTGTTTCTTTTCTCAGGTGTTTCTGCAGCCTTCTACAATAGTTCAGCACGTTCGCCACTTGTTGTCCTGGATCCATCCCATGTATCTCTTCGTTCGATGCTGCATGCTTCCATATCTCTACGCAGCAGGCCTCGTTTCTCAGAAGGAAATCTGCATTGTGTCTGAACACTTCATTTCCGCCCCTCTATGCAAATATATGTGCTGCTGCAGTGTCGTCCGGGAAGACTGTCTGATAGCCCTGGCATCCTGAAGACATTTCAGAGGCCTCCTCCCCAGGTACAGACAGTTTCCTGTTCAAAAGTGGCGGCGGCGGCGGCGACGAGCGTGGAATAGCTCTGATTGAGGCTAGTTGACCAGCCAGCAAGCACCCAGAAAGCCCCTCCATAACCAGGAAGAGATGTTCCCCTGACCGGGGGCTGCTAGAGTGATGATTCCAACTCATACTTACCTGGCAGGGGAGACACCATGATCATGAAGGCGGTTCTCCCAGGGCGAGGCTCGGCCATTGCACTCCGGCTGTGCTGACCCCTGCGATTTCCCCAAATGCGGGAAACTCGACTGCATAATTTGTGGTAGTGGGGGACTGCGTTCGCGCTTTCCCCTGATTATTCCTGGTAAAAGATAGATTTGAAGAAAAAGAAGCAGAAGCAGCAGCAACAACAACAACAGCAGCAGCAGCAACAACAGACTTTGCCGTGTTTCTTTCTTCCCCTGCTGTTTCTTTTCTCAGGTGTTTCTGCAGCCTTCTACAATAGTTCAGCACGTTCGCCACTTGTTGTCCTGGATCCATCCCATGTATCTCTTCGTTCGATGCTGCATGCTTCCATATCTCTACGCAGCAGGCCTCGTTTCTCAGAAGGAAATCTGCATTGTGTCTGAACACTTCATTTCCGCCCCTCTATGCAAATATATGTGCTGCTGCAGTGTCGTCCGGGAAGACTGTCTGATAGCCCTGGCATCCTGAAGACATTTCAGAGGCCTCCTCCCCAGGTACAGACAGTTTCCTGTTCAAAAGTGGCGGCGGCGGCGGCGACGAGCGTGGAATAGCTCTGATTGAGGCTAGTTGACCAGCCAGCAAGCACCCAGAAAGCCCCTCCATAACCAGGAAGAGATGTTCCCCTGACCGGGGGCTGCTAGAGTGATGATTCCAACTCATACTTACCTGGCAGGGGAGACACCATGATCATGAAGGCGGTTCTCCCAGGGCGAGGCTCGGCCATTGCACTCCGGCTGTGCTGACCCCTGCGATTTCCCCAAATGCGGGAAACTCGACTGCATAATTTGTGGTAGTGGGGGACTGCGTTCGCGCTTTCCCCTGATTATTCCTGGTAAAAGATAGATTTGAAGAAAAAGAAGCAGAAGCAGCAGCAACAACAACAACAGCAGCAGCAGCAACAACAGACTTTGCCGTGTTTCTTTCTTCCCCTGCTGTTTCTTTTCTCAGGTGTTTCTGCAGCCTTCTACAATAGTTCAGCACGTTCGCCACTTGTTGTCCTGGATCCATCCCATGTATCTCTTCGTTCGATGCTGCATGCTTCCATATCTCTACGCAGCAGGCCTCGTTTCTCAGAAGGAAATCTGCATTGTGTCTGAACACTTCATTTCCGCCCCTCTATGCAAATATATGTGCTGCTGCAGTGTCGTCCGGGAAGACTGTCTGATAGCCCTGGCATCCTGAAGACATTTCAGAGGCCTCCTCCCCAGGTACAGACAGTTTCCTGTTCAAAAGTGGCGGCGGCGGCGGCGACGAGCGTGGAATAGCTCTGATTGAGGCTAGTTGACCAGCCAGCAAGCACCCAGAAAGCCCCTCCATAACCAGGAAGAGATGTTCCCCTGACCGGGGGCTGCTAGAGTGATGATTCCAACTCATACTTACCTGGCAGGGGAGACACCATGATCATGAAGGCGGTTCTCCCAGGGCGAGGCTCGGCCATTGCACTCCGGCTGTGCTGACCCCTGCGATTTCCCCAAATGCGGGAAACTCGACTGCATAATTTGTGGTAGTGGGGGACTGCGTTCGCGCTTTCCCCTGATTATTCCTGGTAAAAGATAGATTTGAAGAAAAAGAAGCAGAAGCAGCAGCAACAACAACAACAGCAGCAGCAGCAGCAACAACAGACTTTGCCGTGTTTCTTTCTTCCCCTGCTGTTTCTTTTCTCAGGTGTTTCTGCAGCCTTCTACAATAGTTCAGCACGTTCGCCACTTGTTGTCCTGGATCCATCCCATGTATCTCTTCGTTCGATGCTGCATGCTTCCATATCTCTACGCAGCAGGCCTCGTTTCTCAGAAGGAAATCTGCATTGTGTCTGAACACTTCATTTCCGCCCCTCTATGCAAATATATGTGCTGCTGCAGTGTCGTCCGGGAAGACTGTCTGATAGCCCTGGCATCCTGAAGACATTTCAGAGGCCTCCTCCCCAGGTACAGACAGTTTCCTGTTCAAAAGTGGCGGCGGCGGCGGCGACGAGCGTGGAATAGCTCTGATTGAGGCTAGTTGACCAGCCAGCAAGCACCCAGAAAGCCCCTCCATAACCAGGAAGAGATGTTCCCCTGACCGGGGGCTGCTAGAGTGATGATTCCAACTCATACTTACCTGGCAGGGGAGACACCATGATCATGAAGGCGGTTCTCCCAGGGCGAGGCTCGGCCATTGCACTCCGGCTGTGCTGACCCCTGCGATTTCCCCAAATGCGGGAAACTCGACTGCATAATTTGTGGTAGTGGGGGACTGCGTTCGCGCTTTCCCCTGATTATTCCTGGTAAAAGATAGATTTGAAGAAAAAGAAGCAGAAGCAGCAGCAACAACAACAACAGCAGCAGCAGCAGCAACAACAGACTTTGCCGTGTTTCTTTCTTCCCCTGCTGTTTCTTTTCTCAGGTGTTTCTGCAGCCTTCTACAATAGTTCAGCACGTTCGCCACTTGTTGTCCTGGATCCATCCCATGTATCTCTTCGTTCGATGCTGCATGCTTCCATATCTCTACGCAGCAGGCCTCGTTTCTCAGAAGGAAATCTGCATTGTGTCTGAACACTTCATTTCCGCCCCTCTATGCAAATATATGTGCTGCTGCAGTGTCGTCCGGGAAGACTGTCTGATAGCCCTGGCATCCTGAAGACATTTCAGAGGCCTCCTCCCCAGGTACAGACAGTTTCCTGTTCAAAAGTGGCGGCGGCGGCGGCGACGAGCGTGGAATAGCTCTGATTGAGGCTAGTTGACCAGCCAGCAAGCACCCAGAAAGCCCCTCCATAACCAGGAAGAGATGTTCCCCTGACCGGGGGCTGCTAGAGTGATGATTCCAACTCATACTTACCTGGCAGGGGAGACACCATGATCATGAAGGCGGTTCTCCCAGGGCGAGGCTCGGCCATTGCACTCCGGCTGTGCTGACCCCTGCGATTTCCCCAAATGCGGGAAACTCGACTGCATAATTTGTGGTAGTGGGGGACTGCGTTCGCGCTTTCCCCTGATTATTCCTGGTAAAAGATAGATTTGAAGAAAAAGAAGCAGAAGCAGCAGCAGCAACAACAGACTTTGCCGTGTTTCTTTCTTCCCCTGCTGTTTCTTTTCTCAGGTGTTTCTGCAGCCTTCTACAATAGTTCAGCACGTTCGCCACTTGTTGTCCTGGATCCATCCCATGTATCTCTTCGTTCGATGCTGCATGCTTCCATATCTCTACGCAGCAGGCCTCGTTTCTCAGAAGGAAATCTGCATTGTGTCTGAACACTTCATTTCCGCCCCTCTATGCAAATATATGTGCTGCTGCAGTGTCGTCCGGGAAGACTGTCTGATAGCCCTGGCATCCTGAAGACATTTCAGAGGCCTCCTCCCCAGGTACAGACAGTTTCCTGTTCAAAAGTGGCGGCGGCGGCGGCGACGAGCGTGGAATAGCTCTGATTGAGGCTAGTTGACCAGCCAGCAAGCACCCAGAAAGCCCCTCCATAACCAGGAA